>NC_090836.1:103168200-103428200 GCF_028021215.1 Eschrichtius robustus | reverse complement strand
TTTTTTGGCTGTGTTGGGTCTTCGTTTCTGTGCGAGGGCTTTCTCTAGTTGCGGCAAGCGGGGGCTACTCTTCATCGCGGTGCGCGGGCCTCTCACTATCGCAGCCTCTCGTTGCGGAGCACAGGCTCCAGACGCGCAAGCTCAGTAGTTGTGGCACACGGGCTTAGTTGCTCCGCGGCATGTGGGATCTTCCCAGACCAGGGCTCGAACCCGTGTCCCCTGCATTGGCAGGCAGACTCTCAACCACTGCGCCACCAGGGAAGCCCAAAAATCTTTTCTTTTTAATGCTCCCCAAATAACAAGAGTCCGTCCCCACAGGCCAGTATTTTCTTGGATAACTGAACACATGAAGGACTCAGAGCTGCAGGTGGCTCTGTGTTTGAGCCCTGGAGAAGGACCTGAGGCTGCCACGAAGATGCAGTGACGCACTGGCTGCTAATTGCTCCTTTTTTCTTTAGAGATGTAAAAGAAACTCTATATTTTTAATATAGGAAAATAGGACAGCAAAAATACAGGGAGAATTAGCCATTTGCGTGTATTTTGGCTTTCTTCCTGTCTTTCTTAGCAGTAACACGGCAGCAGCAAACTTTGTGGAATGTTCCCCTCACACACGTCTGTATGCATTTAACCCCACAAGGGAGGTGCCGTTTTTACTCCATATTACAGCTGAATCTGGCGCAGGGGGTGGGGGGAGTCATGTGACTTTCCTAAGCGGGGGTCAGGATGTGACCTCTTGGCCTTTGGGAGGTGATGATCATTGGAGGCTGTGGTTACTGCTGTCCCCTGTCCCCTGCCAGCCTTAGGCCCTCACCCGCATTGGTGTGACAACCAGCCCAGCAACAGGGACTCTGCAAAGGGGCTCAGGTCCACTCTTCCAAATGACCCTGGAGGTGGGAGCTGTGAACTGAGCCGCTCTCTAGGAGAGGCTGCCCAGCTCAGCGGTCCGTCCCCTGCCCCAGGTCACTGGCAGGTGGGGGAGTGAGGAGCACCTGCCCCCTCAGCCAGAGATGTCTGCCCTACCTGGTGGCCTGTAAGTGGCCCACCTGGTGGCCCGGTCAGGCTTGTATGCAGCAGTTTGCTGCCTACACCCTAAGGGGTTGCTGTGTTCCTCCTAGGATGTAGGTGTCCCATGTCTTAAAGGAAAAAGGTCAAGAAGGCCTGGGCTTAAGTCTTAACGTTAAACTCAAGAAATAAATCTGTTTACAGCTTAATCTGGGGGAACTCTGGGCTTCTCCTGTCAATTTCATTGACTGAAGATGGTGGAATGACTTCCTTTTTTAAAAAACTTTATTGAAGTATAGTTGATTTACAATGTTGTGTTTAATTTCTGCTGTACAGCAAAGTGATTCAGTTATACATATATATTCTTTTTCATATTTTTTCCATTATGGTTTATCCCAGGACACTGAATATCGTTTTCCCTGTGCTCTACAGTAGGACCTTGTTGTCCATCCATTCTATATATAATAGTTTGCATCTGCTAACCCCAAACTCCCAGTTCATCCCTCCCCCAGCCTCCTCCCACTTGGCAACCACAAGTCTATTCTTATGTCTGTGAGTCTGTTTCTGTTTCATAGATAAGTTCATTTGTGTCATATTTTAGATTCCACATATAAGTGATATCATATGGTGTTTGTTTTTGTCTGACTCACTTCACTTAGTATGGTAATCTCTAGGTCCATCCATGTTGCTGCAAATGGCATTATTTCATCTTTTTCGTGGCTGCATAATATTCCATTATATATACATATATATATATATATATATATATATATATATATAATATATATATACACACCATATCTTCTTTATCCATTCATCTGTCGATGGACATTTTGGTTGCTTCCATGTCTTGGCTATTGTGAATAGTGCTGTTACGAACATAGGGGTGCATGTATCTTTTTGAATTATAGTTTTGTCCGGATATATGCCCAGGAGTGGGATTGCTGGGATCATATGGTAATTCTATTTTTAGTTTTCTGAGGGCCCTCCATACTGTTCTCCATAGTGGCTGCACCAACTTACATTCCCACCAACAGTGTAGGAGGGCTCCCTTTTCTCCACACCCTCTCCAGCATTTGTTATTTGTAGACTGTTTAATGATGGCCATTCTGACCAGTGTGAGGTGGTACCTCACTGTAGTTTTGATTTGCATTTCTCTGATAATTAGCGATGATGAGCATCTTTTCATGTGCCTCTTGGCCATCTGCGTGTCTTCTTTGGAGAAATGTCTATTTAGGTCTTCTGCCCATTTTTCGATTGGGTTGCTTGGTTTTTTGTTGTTGAGTTGTATGAGCTGTCTGTATATTTTGGAAATTAAGCCCTTGAGCCCTTGTCAGTCTCATCGTTTGCAAATATTTTTTCCCATTGAATGACTTTGTTTTTTCATTTATTTAATTAATTTATTTATTTATGGCTGTGTTGGGTCTTTGTTGCTGCGCGCGGGCTTTCTCTAGTTGCGGCGAGCGGGGGCTACTCTTCATTGCGGTGTGCGGGCTTCTCATTGCGGTGGCTTCTCTTGTTGCGGAGCACAGTCTCTAGGCATGTGGGCTTCAGTAGTTGTGGCACATGGGCTCAGTAGTTGTGTCTCGTGGGCTCTAGAGCGCAGGCTCAGTAGTTGTGGTGCACAGGCTTAGTTGCTCCGTGGCATGTGGGATCTTCCTGGACCAGGGCTCGAACCCATGTCCCCTGCATTGGCAGGCAGATTCTTAACCACTGAGCCACCAGGGAAGCCCTGGAATGACTTCTTGATGCTGCTGAAGAGGCCCCAACCCCCCATGGAAAATGCAGGCAAGGGGATGAACCACTTCCCGGCCCTGGGCGGCTTGCCGCGGCTCCACACCGAAGGGAAGTCCGGTTCCCATTGGACAAGCCATTTTGTCCATATGGAGACTTCAAGTCCTGTGCCGAGTTCCAAAGCTGTCTGGCAGTTCCACTGCCCTGGAGGAGCCGGACTGGTCAGTGTAGCCTTTGCAGCGTGGCAGATCGGAGTGCAGGTAAACCCGACGTGGTGGGTGGTGCCCGTTCCTTGTGCCGTGATGTGCTGTCTCGGGGCCTGGGATGCCGTGTGAGTGGGCAGGCGAGATCCTCGCTGCAGACACTTCATTGGGGGGGGGGGAGTGGGGCAAGTTGAGATGTAAGTGCCCCCGGAACAATCAGAAGGGGCGAGGGGTTGGCAGTTGGTTGGAGTGTCAGGAAAAATCTGCCACGTCCCTTAATCTGTCTTTCCTGCATTCCTTCTCTGCTCCTTGCCTGGGTGGCGTGGGGGGTGAATCCCTTCCCATAAGAGATGTGGACTTACATCTGTTGCACCGTGGCGTCCAAAGCCCCTGTGTGGAGGCCTGATCAGCGAGCGGGGGGTCTGGAAGCAGGGGTCTGAGAGAGGCCGCGGCCTGCCTGGGGAGCAGGAGGGGATTCACACCTGAATGTTACAGACGGGGAAGCTGAGGATCTGAGTCTCCACTAGAACATTCTGTGACCTGCCCTCAAGTGGGAACGCCCCTCCCGGGCCCCCCGGGGACGCAGTACCTTGATCTGCTGTTTGAGTTCCAGCACAGTCCTTGTGGAAGGCTCCTTGGGAATTTGGTTTGGATCCTGGAAGCGTGTGTGTCTGGATGTCTTTTCCTCTTATCTCTTAGCTTCAAAGAGACACCACGCCTGCTTCAGAGGGGGGTCTCATCACCTCTGTGCCAGGACCAGCGGGGTGTCTCACCCACATTTCTTGGTGCGGCTGTCAGCCCGTGGGCTGCATTCAGCTAGCCCACCCGTCGGGCCCGAACCTCACAGTACACGTTCAAGGCTGCCTTTGGACCCTTTGTGACATTCCTCAAGCCCAGCCATCTGTGAATTCTTTGATACGAATGTTGGTTAATCATTTCTGACACAGAGTGTGAATCCATTCTGTTCCCAAGGCTTGCCCCTCCTGGTGTCTGGTTTCGAGGCCCCCCCTACGCCTCCTTCCCCTGCATCCAGCATTTGAAACTGAACCCCCATCTGCCTCCCCCATGAGGAATTGTCTGCAGCAGGTTAAAAGGCTGTAGAAATATGAGCGCTTCGTAAGGACCAAGCGCTTTTGTGCTCACAAACAATCCCCACGGGCTGCTCTGGAGCCTCTAAATGGAAACACCGGGAGAGGGGCTGCACAGGGAGAAGAAATAAGCTGGAGGGAAATAAAAAGGGCCGGCCCGCAAGTGGTGACTTTGGGCGGATTCGCCGAGAGCCAGGAACCCAGATCTGCACGGATTTGCAAAGAAAGCTTGTTGTTTTGGTTCCCCCGAAGCACACACGGGGTCCTTCAGGGCTTTTCGCAGGTGGTGGCAGGGATCGGCATGGCGGGTGTGTCCTCGGTGGCCCCGGTTCCACCTGCCCCATGGCAGGTTCTGCTCAGGGCATCCTGTGCACGCGGAGCGGTGTCGACGGCACCACCTGCGGGCCCTGCCGCCTGGCCTGTGCCTCCATTTCTTGGATCTTGTGCCGGCTTTGCTCGGCCCCTGGGTGTCCACGCCGGGCTGCTACAGGGCGGGGCTGGGGGTGAGTGGAGGCAGGGATCCCCCGGCCGGGATGGGGAGGTACAGGGACTCGGGCCTTCGCCCATCCTGTGCCCAGTGCCCCTCTAACTCGAGAATTGAGACGATCCTCATATACTGCCATGTGGCCCCTTTATTCCCAGGCTGTCTTCTTCTTTTGTGCAAACTTAAAAATTCATCTTAGAAATGTGAAGGAGCAGTTCATCTCGTCTTGCTTTTTATTCTTCGTTCCTCCCCACCCATGCCCACAGAGCCTCACGGACCTTCTCGTCACCAGCCCCAGATCCCCCCCCTCAGCGGGCTCACCTCCCTCCCCTCTTGCAGACACGCGGGGTGGACGTGCAGACCTGAGCCGCACGCCGTCGACATCTCCCGATTCTCCTGATTCCTTTCCCGCCCGGCCTCCGTCCCACCTGCCGGCCATCCAGCTGTGCTTTGTCTTCCCTCAACAGAAACGGATGAGCTGAACCCAGATCAAACACACCTGCTGGGGTCTTCGTCCCTGCCCCCCGAGTCAGGCTGGCTGTGTCATCACACGCACACCTCCCGACCCTGACGGAGAACGTTCACTGCTCTTTTTTTTTTTTTTTTTTAATTAATTAATTAATTAATTAATTTTTGGCTGTGCTGGGTCTTCGTTTCTGTGCGAGGGCTTCCTCTAGTTGCGGCGAGCGGGGGCCACTCTTCATCGCGGTGCGCGGGCCTCTCACTATCGCGGCCTCTCTTGTTGCGGAGCACAGGCTCCAGACGCGCAGGCTCAGTAGTTGTGGCTCACGGGCCCGGCTGCTCCGCGGCATGTGGGATCTTCCCGGACCAGGGCTCGAACCCGTGTCCCCTGCATTGGCAGGCAGGTTCTCAACCACTGCGCCACCAGGGAAGCCCTTCACTGCTCTTTTTGCCTGTTCTTGCTTGTGAGTCTTGACAGGAAGACAGTGGGATGTAGTTTATCCCCATTTTACAGATAAAAATGGGGAAGGAGTTTCTCAAATGTCCAGGTAGAAAGTGGCCGGGGGCATTGTGAGTGGTGGATGCCCATCCAATTTTTCTTTTTTTTTTTGAGGTGAAATTCTCATAAAATTAACCAAGTAAAATGAATAATTTAGTGCAGTCACAATATTGTGCAACCAACCACCTCTATCTATTGATAGATCTGAGATACTTTCATCACCCTAAATGGAATCTCTGTGCCCATTAGCAGTCCCTCCCAATTCCCCCACCACCCGAGCCCTTGGAAATCACTCATCTACTTTCTGTCTATGTATTTGCCTATTCTGGACACATCATATAAATTGGATGATACAACACGTGACCTTTTGTGATAGGCTTCTTTCACTTGGCATGATGTTTTGGAGGTTCATCCACATTGTAGAAATACCAGTATTTCGTTCCTTTTCATGGCTGAATAATAATCTATTCCAGGGCTTCCCTGGTGGCGCAGTGGTTGAGAATCTGCCTGCCAATGCAGGGGACACGGGTTCGAGCCCTGGTCCGGGAAGATCCCACATGCCGCGGAGCAGCTGGGCCCGTGAGCCACAATTACTGAGCCTGCGCGTCTGGAGCCCGTGCTCCGCAGCAAGAGAGGCCGCGACAGTGAGAGGCCCGCGCACAACGATGAAGAGTGGCGCCCGCTTGCCGCAACTGGAGAAAGCCCTCGCACAGAAATGAAGACCCAACACAGCCATAAATAAATAAATAATAAATAAATAAATAAAAATTAAAATAATATTAGCAGATTTAAAAAATAATAATAATAATCTATTCCACTGAATGGATTTACCACATTCTGTTTACCCGTTCATTTGTTGATGGACTTTTGGGTTGTTTCACCTTTTAGCTACGGTGACTAGTGCTACTATGAACATTTGTGAACAAGTTTTTGAGTCCCTGTGTTCAGTTCTCGGGGTCTATGCCTGGGAGTGGGGTCCTGGGTCATGTGGTGGGCCTGGTTATCTCTCTGAGGACCCCCGTCCGTGTATCCTGAGTCACCTGCAGCCTTGTCTCCTGTTACCTGCGGCCTTTGCCCGTGCTCCCTTCTTGTTCTCCTGGTGATCCTGACCACACGGGGACATTTGGCATGTGGTTAAGCTCGTTCCGGGGCAGCGTGAGTGGGGGTGGGGCAGCGGGGTGCTCTGCGGAGCCAGAAACCGGCCCTCGGACGTCGTTCCTTCTCCCCAGTACCTCCCTGTGCGTCTCTCCTGCTGGTCCTTTTAGTTCTCACTCTAAGAATGCTTGGTTCTGTGGTCCAAAGGGCCGTCTCTTTTGACCCAATGGCTGGTGGATCTGAGAGCAGGAATCAAGAAGCGGGCGTTGGGCAATGTTTGTTTTCCCAAAAGTCATGCTTGCTGCTTTAATGCAGTAACGCCAGACTCTGAAATCTGTCTTACCAGTGGGCTGTCTCAAGTCAGTAAGTGCTGCTCTAAATACAAATGCTGATTTTTTTTTTTTTTTTCCTGTCTTTCGCCTCCAATCTTCCTCGCTGTTTCTGCTTGAATCCCGTGGCTCTGGGTGGCTCTGAGCTGTTGATTATGAGGTTCCATTTACAACAACTGCAGTTGTGTAAACAGCAACTTCGTTTCAGTAAAGCCTCCCAAGTATAAATGCTGTTCATGTCCTTCCTCTGGAAGGCTCACACCCATCCCCAGAAACGTAAATTATAAGTTGTAAAGATAACACGGGGCTCGCACAGCTCAGGGACGGTTCTTTCCCCCGGATCGCACCTAATACTTAAGCATCCCATAATGAGCACTTGGACGTGTTCTCTAATGTGGGCTGCTATTACAGAGGGAGAAAACAGATTATTTTTTATACTTATCTAACTGTTGCTTAACCAAAGGTGAAATCTTTAAGGATATAGCTTGGCCGACCTTGTGATCTCATCAACTGACGTAAAAGAAAATGGAAAGGATTATCCGTGAGCTGGAATGTCAGGAGGCAGGGTAAAAGCCTTCCTCGGATTTACCTGAGAAGGGTTTGAGGGAGACTCCTGTGTCTGATGTTGATGTCACCCTCCAAGTCCCTGTAACACAGAGAGGATGGGTATTCTAACATTAAATCCTTATCCTGTACACAGAGAGACTGAGGTATAGTGATAGCCTTGTCCAGGTCAGATGGTTGGCCAAGGGGGAACAGAAGGCCCAGGCGGGGTTGCCAGGTACAGTGGTGCAGGCTGTGCACTGCACAACTCCAGGGCACACTGCCAGGGTGAGTGAGGCCTCCTGAAGTCACACACCTTGGCTGCCTGGCTGAGCTCCCATTACCAAAAGCTCCACGTCCTGCCTTTCAGCCCAGGGTCCTCAATCAAATGGATACTTCCTTGTTCCTGTTAAAAAACTGATGGTTTGGAATGAATTGTGCAGTTGTTATTTCCCTGTTAAAAGACCTTGAGGATGATTTAATTAAATTCCCTACGTTTTTACAACTCCCTGTTTCTAATATTATTATAGAGAAGCATCAAATTGCATCAAGCTATAAACTCGACCTGACCCCAGAGCTGTCACGTGGAGGCACTAGGCCCTTGTTTGTATGGGTGATGGGAGGGCCCTGCTGGGACTGGGAGAAAGTGTTCTCTCCGTGGGGAGGAAGGGGGGGCCACTGCGTGTTGGGTGCGGATGGTGAGGCTTGGTGGCCCTTCACGTGCACCATCTGGGTTAACCAACAGGCCACCTCACAGAACGCAGGTCTTGCCATCCAGGTCGTACAGATGGGGAAGGAAGTCCAGGGGCCTGGCTGAGCCCGAGCCCGCCCTCTGCAGGTCTGGAACATTGAGCCCGTCCCACATGACGTGGCCGGTGCGAACCGGCTCCACGTCCCCTGCTAGAAGGAGTCTGAGGGCTGTCTGGGCAGCTGTGCCCGGTGTCCTCAAAGGGCGGCCAGGAGGCTGGTGAGGGATGCCCGCGACGGGCGGGCTGCCTGGGGAGAGACGGTCGACCCCTGGATGCGAACCACAGCCTCCTTAAGAGGGGGAACCTGCTTCTTCCAGAAGTGGGCAGGCTGCACCCTGTGTCGCTGATCCCAGAGGGATTCTCGTAACCAGCCCTGGGCAGGGAGACTGAGTGCATGAGAACCGCAGGGACATCTGGCGGGTGTAGGGGGGAAGCTCGGGGGCGGGGGGGGGGGGGGGGGCTTGGTCTGGGGGCAGAAAGGGTGGTCGACCTCGGGCCAGCAAAAGGGACTGGAGGGTCATCCCTGGGGGAGGAAGGGCGTGAGCCCAGGGGTGACTGTGCGCACCGGGGGTCGCCAGCTTCCCGGCCCAGTTGGGGAGCACCGCGCTGGGTGGGGGAGGCGGGGGGCCGTCTGCAGGCCGGGCAGTCTGCACCCCAGGAGCCCGGAGCGGGCAGGAGCCTGGTGAGGCGGTGCGTGGACAGGGTCCGGGCCGTGCTTGGACTCACAGGCAGAATCAGGTATTCAGAAGGAGGGGTCCTGGGGCTTTGGTGTCGGCTGCTGTAACAAAATCCACAAACTGGGGGGCTTAAAACAGCAGAAATGTATTCTCTCCCAGTTCTGAAATGAAGGTGTCTGCAGGGCTGCGCTCCCCGAGGGCTCTAGGGAAGGATCCTTCTCGTCTCGTGCAGATTCTGGGGGTGCTGGCATCCTTGGCTTGTGGCATCATCACTCCGGTCTCTGCCTCAGTTGTCCCACGATGTCTCCCTGTGTCTCTGTCTCTGTGTCTTTCTTATAATGACACCAGTCACATTGGATTAGGGTCCATCCTGCTGCGATATGGCCTCATCCTAACCAATTACATCTGCAAGATGCCTATTTCCAAATAAGGTCACATTCTGAGGTTCTGGGAAGGACATAAATTTGGGGGGCTCACTGTTAATCCATTACAGCTGGTTTGGGGACTAATTCAACACGAGGCCAGGGGGCCTCTCACCCTCCACGGGTCGGGGGACGTGTGCAGGGGCTGGGGAATCAGTCGGGGACGCTGGTGGGAGAACAAGCTGACGCCTCCGTGCTTTCTCTTCCCACAGCCCAACATTGGCCGCCTGGGTCTGCCCCACGGGCCGTCTGGAGAGAAGGTGGCCATGGTGACCGTGGACGACTGTGACACGGCCGTGGCCGTGCGCTTTGGCAGCTTCGTTGGGAACTACAGCTGTGCCGCTCAGGGCACTCAGAGTGGCTCTAAAAAGTGAGTGTCCCAGGAGACGGGCCCTGGTGTCCACCCCCCATGGCAGCTGCTCCAAAAGGGGTCGCCCAGGTCAGGACCCCGACACAGGGCACTCTGGACCCAGTGCCCTGGCAGCCCCAATGTGGGCTGGAGTCACAGTCCCTCCCCTTCCCTCCAACACATTAGAACCTTCTAGAATAAGTCCCCTTAGAATCATCTGCCAAGGTAGTGGCCTGGCCATCCCCAGGGTTGTGACGGCCGGCTTGCTGACCCCAGAAGCCATCCCCAGCCCTGTCTCCACAGGGTCCCTGACTTTGTTCCAGTAAGTGCTGGTCCCTGTGATTCAGTGTTCAATCAGTGATCCCCTCCATTAGATCAGAGTGGCCATGTCACCATGTGGATCTGGGGGTCCCCAGGGCCCATCCTAACTCAGGTCAGAGAAATGCTGACATGGATGTTTGTAATGCCCGCTTCAAATCTCAGAGCAAAGGTTCATGCTGGACTCATCCCTAATTGTGTTTTGGTGGGATGTTTAATAAGCTTAGAAGAACCCGGTCTACAGTTCAAAGAACCTGGCCTACCAGTTAGAAGAACCTGGTCTGTCCTGAGCGTCTGGTGTGAAATACACCTTTGTCATCGGATTCCCCACAGCTGTGATGCAGGTGGGATGCGCCCATCTTACTGATGGGACAGCCGTGCCCTGGAGCGGTTCAGCTCCTTGCCCAAGGCCATGCCAATGCTCCTGCAGAGCCAGGGTTCTAGTTTGCTGTGACCGCCCCTCAAGGCCATTAGAGGCCAGAGGAAGGTGGCGTCCTGTTTTGGTGTGGACCGGCCCGGCCAGCAGTCAGCACTCGGGTGGTCACCCAAAACCTCCAGTTAGTCGGGAGCTGACACAAGGGGCAGAGAGGCTGCGAGCCGGTGGTGGCACCGGAAGTAGGATCTGACACGTGTGTTTGGGCCTGTTGGCCACCTGCTTCCCTGGCCTCTGCACCCGTTGGATTATTGACGGTCAGGATGATGAGTGTGCCCTGCGGCAGAGGCCCCTGGGACGTTACAGCAGCGTCGGGGCTCCGCTTTGCCGCCCGGCCATCCAGAGGTTGGTGTCGCCTCCACAGGTCCCTGGATCTGACAGGCCCCCTGCTCCTGGGGGGCGTCCCCAACCTGCCCGAAGACTTCCCGGTGCAGAACCGGCAGTTTGTGGGCTGCATGCAGAACCTGTCCATCGACGGCAGGAACGTGGACATGGCCGGCTTCATCGCCAACAATGGCACCAGGGCAGGTACGGCAGGATGCCCGGGGAATCGTGGGGCTGCGGCGGCCACGCGGGAGGGGCCCCCTCCACATCCTGGGGGACTGAGCCGTGTGCGCCCAGCTGCTCTCGGGTCTGGGGTCCTGCAGCGTTGGAGCGGTGGTGAAGCTGTGGGCGGGCCTGCCGCTGACCCGGACACGCAACCCCAGGGTCTTGAGCCGGTCACCAGACGATCCCACGAGCCAGAGGGTGGGATGGCCCAGAGGCCCAAGGTCTCCGGACATGGGCAGTGCATTCCATGCCATGTCAGGTCTTAGGTTCTGACAGCCCCAGAGGGTCCGAGGCCTGCCCGCCTTCCTCCGGCTGTGTCCACAGGGGGTGTTTCCCCAGCACGTGGGTCGGAGCTAGGAAACAGGGACAGTCCCCCTGAGTCACGCTCTGCCTCTGTTTCCCGCTCTGAGAGCACGCCACGCCCTCTGTTTCCAGGCTGCGCTGCTCAGAGGAACTTCTGCGATGGGACCTGGTGTCAGAACGGGGGCACCTGTGTCAGCGTCTGGAACACGTACCTGTGTGAGTGCCCGCTCCGCTTCGGTGGGAAGAACTGCGAGCAAGGTGAGGGCCTGGTGCCGTGGGTGCTGGGTGCCCGGGGCCGCCAGCCGCTGGTGGCACGTGTGTCCCCGGGCCTGGGTCCTGGTGGGGAGCGGGCTGGTGGGGGCACCATGGTGGGTGATGTCAGAGCAGAGGCTGGGGGTCCTGGACGGGTCTGCAGGGCACAGCCCCTCGTCTGAGCAGGGCCAGCGTGAGGTTGGGAGTCCACGAGGGTCAGAGAAGCGAGGTGCGGCCTGGCGGGGCCTCCCGGTGGCTGTGTGCCTCCTCACGGGCACCCTGAGGCCTGAAGGGCCAGTTCCCCGGGGCCAACGCCCCCGTGCCCCTTCTCAGCATCCCAGGGGCTCCTCCAGCTGCCTGCTTCCCCGCTGGATTGCGTTGTGGGCGTCAAAGCCTGGGCCTCTCCCCTGACCCCACCCCTGTAGTTGTAGACACTGGCAGGTTTTAAACAATTCATTCATTCATTTTGAAGCAACATAGTGTTAAATAACTGTCATCATTTAAAAATCACTGATGCGCTTTAAGGTAAACCAAAAGGGGGAGATTGAGGCCAGATAAGCTTGGGGGAGCTCCCCGGATCCACCTTGGAGATGCCCGGAGCTCATTAGCGAGTCAACGGCCAGGAGAAGTCCTGCCTGGAGCCACTCACTGGCCTGCAACCCACGGCCTCTCCGTAGAAGTCAGACGCTCCTCACCTCGGCCCGTGTGCCCCACAGGATGGGCTGGGGGGTCCGAGTGTGACTTTTTCCGGGGGGGTGGGGACCACAGCTTTCCTGAGATTCTCTAAGGAGTCACTGAAGCAGAAATAGGTGGAACCTGTGACAGAGTGTTCTGGAGGAGAGCAAAGTTCGTTCCATCAGTGCAGGTGAAAGGGGTGGAGCCAGCGGGCAGCTTACCTGTGCTGGGTGGTCCACCTGCCCAGGGCTGTTAGTGATGGAGCTGAGACACGTGACGTGGAATTTTATTACATCCCCAGTCCTTGCTTGGGACACAGTTACCGGCCAGGGCCTGCTTTTTTGTTCTTCTTTTTGTTTTTTTAAATATGTATTTATTTATTTGGCTGCGTCAGGTCTTGTTGAGAACACACAGGATTTTCATTGCCGTGTGCTGGATCTTTTAGTTGCGGCATGCGGAATCTTTAGTTGCAGCATGTGGGATCTAGTTCCCCGACCAGGGATCGAACCTGGGCGCCCTGCATTGGGGAGTGCAGTGTCTTAGCCACTGGACCACCAGGGAAGTCCCAGGGCCCGACTCTTTGTGACGCAAAGCACTGGGCACCTTTCAAGGCCCCAAAGGTCTATTTTCCGGGCAGCAGGTGGGCTGGGCTTGTGCAGGCCCTGTGGACAGGTTAGGCCCACCCCCGGCTGATCACCGGGTGCAGGAAGCTCAGGTCACAGGGAGGGGCAGAGGCCCGGGTGGACACAGCGCCGGCGGGGCCATCCACGCCCATGGAGTTCCTGTTATGGAGGCCGAGAGTCCGGCTGCGGCTGTGCCAGAGAAAACAGCTGCTGGGGTTTGGGTTCGTAAGAGCAGGAAACAGATGCCGGTGCTCACGGGGCTGAGTCGCCCCCAAAGGTGGTCCCCACCTGGCATGCCCTGTGCTGTTTAACACCCGTGGTGATAACTGCCGTCCCTCGTGGAGGAATTGGGGTGAGATTCCGGGCTGGGCCAGACGTCTGTCCCTCCCCGGTGCCTGTGACACGCAGGACTCTGGAGGCGAAGTGACGGAGCTGGTTTGACTCAGCGTCACCCTGCCTACTGGTCTGTCTGGCGTGCACAGTTTTTCCAAGTGTGACAGATTGGATGAGGCTGCTGGTCCCCCCCGTTGCCACCTCCCTGGTCCCCCCCAAACCATCTGGGAGCCCTCGGCTGGCCCGCAGCCTTTCCACCTCTGTGCCCGTCACCAGGAGCAGAGACACAGTGGCCTGTGTGCCTGAGGGTTGGAAATCCACCCCAGACACCAGCTGACGGCGGGCCGGCCTGCAGGGTGAGGTGTGTGTGCAGGGTTCACTGCGGGCTCACGCGGTCCCACCAGGAGCCCACCCTCCGTACGGCCCCTGCTCAGGCCCCCGGGCTCCCAACCCGGCAGGTGTGGGGCGGGACAGATAGGCCAGGCACACAGGGCCCCTCCACTGGGCCCGGGCGTCCTGGGCTGTCCCACTCTGCCTGAGAGCCCCTTACTGTACACTGGCCGAGGTTGAGAACCCCCAGGCCTCGGCCGGACTGCTCAGGAAGGTGGCCTGCGTCCCTAGTGGGGGGTGGGCTTTTGCAGAGCCCACGGCTCCTGGACTCAGAGGGCTAGTGCTGTACAAACGGAAGTCTGAGACCGGCCTTTGCGTTAAAATGAGAAAGGCCCAGGGTTTCTTCCCTCCCCCTCCTTGGGGGCCTGTCCGGTCCCCAACAGCTAAAAAAGATTCTCAGAGGCCCATCTGATCTGGGGAGGTCCCCATGTCTGTGTCCACAGTCATGCCCCACCCCCAGCGCTTCAGCGGGGAGAGCGTCGTGTCCTGGAGCGACCTGGACATCACCATCTCCGTGCCCTGGTACCTGGGGCTCATGTTCCGGACCAGGAAGGAGGACGGCGTGCTGATGGAGGCCACGGCGGGCGTGTCTTCCAGGCTCCATCTCCAGGTGAGTGAGGTCCACGTCCCACTCCCGGCACCCGCAGGGCAAGTATGCACCTGAGTGATGCAGCCGGAGGCTCACGTAGTGCCGCCCCGAAGCCTAGCCTTCCCGATGCATGCGCGGGGAACCTGGTCTCTTCTGTCTCCCCACACCCGCTGCTGGTCCCCCCGTGGGAAGGAGGAGGAGGAGGTGACCACCTCAATGCCTGGCAACAGATAAATGAGGACGGGGCCCCAGGGAGGCCTGACTAACCCTGCCTGGGTAGGGGCTGGGGGCTCAGAGCCCAGGCGGGACCCCCATCTCTTCTCGAACCTGCCGCTCACCCCTCCCCTGTCCCCTCCCCCCTCCCCTGTCCCCTCCCCCCTCCCCTGTCCCTCACCCCTCACCTGTCCCCTCACCTGTCCCTCCCCCCTCACCTGTCCCCTCACCCCTCACCTGTCCCTCACCCCTCACCTGCCCCCTCACCTGTTCCTCACCCCTCACCTGTCCCTCACCCCTCACCTGCCCCCTCACCTGTCCCTCACCCCTCACCTGTTCCTCACCCCTCACCTGTCCCTCACCCCTCACCTGCCCCCTCACCTGTCCCTCACCCCTCACCTGTTCCTCACCCCTCACCTGCCCCCTCACCCCTCACCTGCCCCCTCACCCCTCACCTGTCCCCTCACCTGTCCCTCACCCCTCACCTGCCCCCTCACCTGCCCCCTCACCCCTCACCTGTCCCTCACCCCTCACCTGTCCCCTCCCCCGCATCACTGCTCAGGAGTGTCTCCAGCGCAGGCCCGTTTGGGTTGCACTGAAGGTGCAGTTTGTGCCTCTGGGATAATTACAGCCGTCATTGTTTATCCCTTATTAACCAGTAATTTTATCAGTTCATCAGGCGGTCCCAGGAGCCAGCTCTGGGCCAGAACTTGGCAGGCACAGTTCTCCCCGGGAATGGTACTTTCCTCTGTGGTGGTTTCCCTGTTGGAACAAATTAAATTGGCTGATTCAGGTGATGAATGGGAGCTTGCAGGTTGTCATTGGCAGTGGGGTCTGTGTCGGAAAAAAGTACGCTTCCAGTGGAACAACACCCAAAGCCACAAACTCCCATATTGTTTGAGGAATTACGTTATGGGCAGCTAATCCAAAAATGAAGGGCTTTTGCCAGGAACTGTGGCCAGCCCCTCCCTGTGGAAGGCTGGGTGGCAAGAGTGGTGACCTCGGGGGGATCCACCCGACCCCAGTGGCCACCCAGCAGGCCGCCTCAGGGCAGCTTCCAAAGGCTGGTCAGCTGGGGATTACAGGCGTATTCTGGGTTATTTTCACATGGCGTTTTTGGAATGCAGGCCTCCTGCAGGCCCCGTGAGCTCTGGGTGCAGCAGTCTAGGTGTTCCGGCCTCCACAGCAGGCCAGGCAAGGTACATAGTCGTCCTACAGCCCAAACAGTTTGGGTGATTGCTCTTAGGCGCCCTAAGTCCACCTTCGCTGTCAAGTGGGAAAACCTGGCTGCTGTAAACGCCTCTCCTAAATCCGGTGACAGGTCTAAGGTGGTGAGTAGTTAAGTGCCACTGTCCTGGGGTCATTCTGCAGGCATTGCTTTTGTTTGTAGACATCTGTCACTTCATTGTTGGTCTGCTGGCTTTGGGGTTTTGTTAGCAAGGACAGCGAAAGAGAATGGCCAGGGAAATTAATGAGTTGACTCAGACTTCTGTGGAATGAAAGGAAACAAAATGTAAAAAGGTGAAAAATTATCCTCTTCAGTTGACTCTTAATTGAGGCGAAAAATCAAAGTACATTATTAGTTGCATTGTCTTTATAATCAGCTAAATACATTTTCTATTTTCCATCGTGATTTCTTCTTTGACCCATCAGGTATTCACAAGTATACCTCTCAGCAAACAGGTGGCACTTTCTAGTAAATCATTTGATGTTTCTAGCCTAATTGCAGGTCAGAGAACATACGTGGTATGATTTCAGACCTTTGAGATGTGTTGAGACTTGCTTTAGAGCCCAGCATTTAGTCATTTTTGTGAATATTCTACGTATACTTGAAAAGAATGTGTGCACTGCAGTTGTATTCTGTGGCGTTCTGTGTCAAGTAGGTGACGTTTGTTCATGTAGCACTCCAATTTTCTATATCTTTATTGATTTTTGGGGTCTGTTTGCTCAGTTACTGAGAGAGGTGAGTTAAAAATCTCCAACCTTGATTGTGGCTTATCTCTTACTCCTTTTAGATCTGTCAGTTTTTGCTTCGTAGATTTGGAGGCTACGTTATTAGCTACATACAAATTTAGAATTGTTTTATCTTTCTGGAATATTGACTGTTATCATGATGGAAATCCTCTTTATCTCTCATAATTATTTTTGCCTTAAAGTCTACTTTGTCTCATATTAATGTAGCTACACCAGCTTTCTTTTTGTTGGTGTTTACGTGATGTATCTTTTTCTGTCTTTCTCCTTTCAACATTTCTGTTTCCTTATATTTCAGGCGTGTCTCTTTTAACCAGTGCACTAATAGTTTTTTTTTTTTTTAATCTGCTCTTTAGATTGAAGTTATCTTTAAACATGAGTATCTTAGATTAGTTACAACGCTGTTCTTTTATGTTTCTCACATGTAATTTTAAACTGAAGTATAGTTGATTTACAATCTTACATGTATTTAAACTTGGTAGCTTGAGTCTAATTTCATGAAATGGAAAAATTACAGCCAGAAATAAGAGTCTACTGGTACCTGAATCTGTTTCCTTGAAAGATCTGTGGTTCCCATTACTATTTTCAAGTCTGTGTCTGATGATTCTCTCGTCTGGATTCCCATGGGTCTATTTCAAGCACACTGCCCTGTCTCCTCATGTACTTGGTTATTTGTGATTGAGTGCTGGGCATCGTGTTGAAAAAGTAGAGAGAATTTGAAACTAAGGTGGTGGTGTCACATCCCCCATGTTTGCTTCTGGTTGGCAGTCCTCACCCTGGGCAGGCTCTGAATTCCAGTGTCTCTCCTCCCAGCCTCATGAACCAAGAAAGCTTTGCACAGCTATCAGCCTCAGCTGTGCCTTCCAGAACCCGCTGACAACCATATGGCAAAGCACTAAGCTTATTTCTGCAGATTCCCATTTTCTCCCCGGTCGTGCTTCTGTAACTTGCAGGGACTCGGGTCACTCTGATGCCTCAGACAGGTGTGCTTTAACATTTTGTCTCATTTTCCTAGGTGTTCTCAGGAGGAGGGTTGGTCCAAACTACCCAATCCTTCACTGGGGAAAGGGAAACATGATCTTAGCATTGCCCCGGCTACGTTTTCTTAAAACGTGAACATCTTAGGCCAGTTATAATGCTGATTTCTGTTTTTTCATTCATATATTTGAACATGGTGGCCTGAATCTTGTCTCATAAGATGAAACATTTACATCCAAAAATAAGAGCCCAATAGTCACCTGAATCTGTGGTTGTTCCCCTTACTTAAGTCCAGTGGGCTTTATCTTACTTGACCTCTGTCAACGTTCGACACTTCTTACCATAGAAGAAGGCATGTAATTCTGAAGAGTGTTACAGGCAACGGCAAATTAAACTTTGCCTAATTTTTAAGTCCATCTTTGATCCGGTGCCCTGTGGTAAGTCTGTTTGCGTGGCTTTGTTACTTAAGTGATTGCAATGTATTTTGTATTTCGTCATCATCTCCTCAATGACTAGTGCAGCTCTCCCCATCCTACAGATCCTGAACAACTACATCCAGTTTGAGGTGTCCCACGGCCCCTCGGATGTGGTGTCCATGAGACTGTCCAGGTCACGCGTGACTGACGGGGAGTGGCACCACCTGTTGATAGAACTGAAGAGTGCCAAGGAGGGCAAAGACATCAAGTACCTGGCAGTCATGACCTTGGACTATGGTGTGGACCAGGTGAGTGGGCACCTGTACCTCCTTTGGAACAGACCCCTTCCCCGGGCCTGTGGGAAAACAGAGCGACCCCTCCAGGTGCCAGGCCCTGCCAGAGAGCCCTTGTGGATTTGAGGAAGCGCTTTCTGGGCTTCCCTGAATTCGGGTCTCATGCTCCTCCTATGCTGAGGACACTGGAATCTGCACCTCATCCCCTTTCCAGATGGTCAGCTCCTGGCGTCAGGCGCTGGACTTGGTCCATCTGTGCGTCCCATCGTGATGCCATCGGTGCCTTCAGCAGAGGTTTCTTTCAGCAAAGCTGGCTTGTGCCACAGCTGCACACTCAGTGCTGTGCCTCGGGGTACAGAGATGGATATGGGGGGGGGGGAGCCATGAGATCCAGGTTCCAGAGGGGGCTGTGGGACGCCAGAGAGGTTTGCGCATCCCAGATGGGCAGGTGGCATTCCAGGCAGGGCGACTCAGAGAACGCTTGCTGAACCCCGCTGGGTTTGCAGCCAGGTAACAGGAGGCATATTTACGGGACCCCCACGCGCTTAAGGGGCTACTTGTGATTCCTGAGTGCTTTTGGAGTCCAGGCTCATCTTAACACCTGGTTCTGAGAATAAACTGCCGTGTTCTACGTGTGTACCTTCCTGAGCCTAAGGATCCAGCTGAGACCTTTCTAGATTCCTGCCCCTGTGGACGTGTTTTCCACTCGCTGCCACTTTCTAGTTTGTCAAGCTTTCTCACACAGTGGCTTGTTGGCGGTGCCCACGACAGAGGTGGAAGGGTTGCCCTCATCCCCCCAGATGCTCATCTTGGCTGGGTGGGACATGGACACATGTCCTCTGACTGCTTTCTGCACCCTGCCCGTCACACACAAACAGCCGTGTTCTCCACGGAGAAGGCTGAGCCGGGCCCTCTGTTTGGAGGCACAGACGTCCTCAGGCTGTGAGGAGCTTGCCGATGCGACTGCATTTTAGCCTTTGAGCGCATTCTTTCCGGCCAGATGTTTCCAGATGGTGGATGCAGCCCCTCTCTTTGCACAGGACACGGTGCAGATCGGGAACCAGCTTCCTGGGTTGAGGATGAGAAGCCTCATCGTGGGTGGCGTGTCTGAAGACAAGGTCTCGGTGCGCCGCGGTTTCCGGGGCTGCATGCAGGTACCCTCCCCTAGCCCGGCCCTGGCCCACCGCGTCCTGCTCAGGGACGGCCAGCACCGCAGTTGGTGTCCTTGGTCATCCTGTTAGTTTTCAGTAAACGAATAACTTCTCTAATCGCCAACCCAGCTTTAACAAACCCCACTTAGAGCCCTCCTCTCCCACGCTTCCCCTCGAGTTCCCCTCACAGCCACGCCACGGCCAGCCCCCTGCAGCTCTGTCTTCATGTCACTTCCAGAACCTGCCCCTCGCTGCCTGCACCAGCCCCATCCCGTCCCCTCCCCACCCCCCGTGCTCACCTGGACGGGTCCCTCGCTCGTCCCCTAGACCAGGTGTTCTAGCAGCAGCCGGAGTGAGCTGTTTATAAAGTAGTTGAGCTCACGTCTCCCTGCTTCTGCCTGCGCCCCCAAACCCCAGCCCCACTGCAGGGAAATAAATTCTTAGTACCTTCCCCTGCGCCCCCGCCCCCCCCCCCCCCCCGGGTGATCTGGCCCCGAGGTGCCTGGCACGGGTGACCCTCTACCCGGGACGCCCTCGGCACACCCACCCCCTGCTCACTTTCATCAGCGGCCGTGCTCGCCCATCGTCCTCATTATTTTTTCTCCGTGACCCTCACCATGGAATTATCGGAATATGGAATCATTCCGTCTTCATTCCGGGTGGCCTGTCCCCCTGCCTGGGATCCACACCTGGGGGGAGCGGAAGTGCCCCTCATCCCTGCCATCCCCCCACCAGTCCCAGCCCTTTCGATAAATGAGGCATAGCTTTTAAAACAAGGGACCCAAGAGAATTCGGGGTTCTCTTAACCCCTGGTTACCTTCTGGGGTTCCTCCAGCCCCAAGGCCCCAGCATCAACTCTGGCTGCCCTTTTTTAACGCAGGGTGTGAGAATGGGGGAGACGGCCACCAATATCGCCACGCTGAACATGAACGATGCCCTCAAGGTCAGGGTGAAGGACGGCTGTGACGTGGAGGACCCCTGCTCCTCCAGCCCCTGCCCTCAGCACAGCCACTGCCACGACACCTGGGACGGCTACTCCTGCATCTGCGACAGAGGTGGGCGCCCACAGCCCCCCTTTCCTGGCACCCGTCGGTGGAGGGCGACGCCTTTGGTGTTTAAAACACATTGTGGGAAGCCGAGTTGGGCAGTGGCTCCTCCATCACCTCTCTGGGGGTCTGGGGCGCCCTGAGCTTTGTTTCGTAACTAAGGAGTGGCCCTGTGTCCTGTCTCTTCTTCACGTGGGGGACAGGGGACACTCCCAGTTGGATCCTCAGGGCACATACTGAGATGAGGGAGAGTTTGTGAAAGACGCACATTTAAAAAATAATACGTTCAGTGGTTGCCTCTGAATTTTGAGGTGCTGTGGCTATCCTCAGCTGGTACCCACCCGCTGTGAGCCCTCCCGGGGGGCCTGGGAGGCAGGCCCTCATCTCTGCATTTCCAGGTCTGTGCCCCCAAGTGTTCGTGCTTCCCGTGACTCTGAGGGGCTTTGCCACTTTCCTCTGCAGAGTAGCATGGAAAGTCGAGGCTTGGGGAAGCCGCAGATTGCTAACACGTCCTAACACAGAGGGTGTCGCTCTGGAAAGCGGACTCGCAAAGCCAGAGATGGATTCTGGGGTGGGCTAACGCTGGCCTGTCCCCGCAGGGTACTTTGGAAGGAAGTGTGTGGACGCGTGTCATGTGAACCCCTGCAAGCACGTGGCAGCCTGCGTGCACAGCCCCGACTCCCCGCGGGGCTACGTGTGTGAGTGTGGGTCCGGCCACTACGGGCAGTACTGCGAGAACAGGTGAGAGTACGCCCTCGCTTTCAGGGTCCACGTGGCTACTTCTCCTCCTGACCTGTTCTCTCCTCTTTGCTATTTAACCCCCAAATACATATGGTTCAGGATAACAAGGACATATTTTTTTCAATTTGGCATGAAATAAATGAGAATCCGGTTGGGCATCTCACACGAACCCCCCTGAGCGTGTTTCCACCCCAGAAACGCACAGCACAACTCATTTATCAAGAGCCCAGCTGTGCACAGAGCAGGCAGTCGCTGGGATACGGGAAGATGAGTGTAATTACAGAAAACACTTTATCTTTCAAGTCGGGAGTGGCAATCGTCTCTGCTGTGCACATAGTCCTGGTGTAATTCACTGGGAGCATCTCGCTCTCCAGGCCCCCGCAGTCCAGGTGTGTAGTCATCACAGGTAGAGCACTTTCTCCCAGGTGGGACCACGAGATACTTCACACACCAAGACCCCACCCCCTTTGGGAGGTGATGCAGTCAAGGTTGATGGTCCTCGGCCGGTGCCGGGCCGTCCTGGTGCAGGAGCCGCGTGGTGCCAGCCTGCGCCGCCTGGCCGGGACACCTCGCTCCGCTCTTTGCCCACTGGGGACCGGAGTGTGTGCTGTAACCCCACCCATGATCCAGATGCAGCCCCCGCCCTCAGCACCGCACAGCCCGTTGGATGATGGCAGGTTGGGAGTCAGCGAGGCTGAAGGAGGGGGCATTCCAGGGGGACACCAAGGGGGCAGGGCTGGAGAGCAGTGATGGGATGAGACCGGTCTAAGGAGCTCAGCGGGTGGGTCCCGGGCAGAGCTGGCGCGTGCTGTTCCAGCATGTTCTGCGCTGGGGAGACGCACAGGCCTGGGTAGAGGGCCTGCCTGCAAACCGGGAACACAGCTCGGCTTTGTAGAGGCCGCAGGGGCCCTGCAGAAACGGGGCAGGGTCAGGTCTGGGTGTCAGAGCGCCCCCAGCTCACAGGTGGAGTGTGGTGGAAGCAGACGGAAGCCAGAGGCAAAGGGAGGCAAAGGAAGCCAGCTGGGAGGCCGTGCGGCGCCCCCAAGGGCTGGCGATGCCCGCAAGGCAGGGCTGAGGAGACAGCGAGAAGGGGTATGACACCAAGCCTCTGGGATCCCCACACTGTTGATGTAGATCCGTCAACACCAGACTGGAGCCCCAGCCCATCCTGGTCGTTGTTATGCCCCTAGTGTGTACACAGTCAGTACTTAATAATTGCTGGTTAGGTGAACAAGTGAGTAGGAGAGGTTGATGGCTGGCAGGTGGGCGGATGGAATGCCGTTAGCCAGGATAGTAAACCCAGGGCAGCGTTTCATTTTGCGGAGCCTGAAGGACACTTGGGGGTCATCCCCAGGCAGACAGGTCAGCAGCGGACACTCAAGTGAGCGGTCAGGTGGGGAGTGGGCGTAGGGTGACAGCAACAGGCAGCAGCCGCCACCGGGCGGGGCAGGGAGGAGCCTGGCCTCGTCACTGTCACCGTGGAGGTCGCCTATCTCAGCGTCTGCCCGGGCAGCTCAAGAGGGCAGGACTGGGCAGGTCTGACGGTTCTGAGCCCGCCGTGTCCAGCCCAGGGCTGCTCTGAGCTGACTGAAGCAGGCCCCACATCCCCGGAAAGGCTGCTCCCAGCATCCGTGGGGATGTGGTCAGCATTTGACCCAGGGGACCTGGGAAGCACTGATACTGCCAGTCCCACCGGTCTTGTGCTGGCAGATGCCTGGGACGTGGGAGAAGGTTGCCCGGGGCGGCTGGGCTCGGTCTGCACTGGGTGGGGCTGAGCGAAGAGCCAGTCTGACACTTGGGTCAGTTGTCCCTGAGCGCCCTCCCTCGTGGGCCAGGCGTCACGGTGTAGGGGTGCTGAGCGGAGAGAACTTACTGACGTGGTGCTCGTAGGAAGCTGGGTTGGGGCGCTCACCTGCATCTTGCAGGTGGAAGAAAAAAGTGAGCAAACAAATTATTTTAAAATAACAGTATTGTAGGTAGAACCCTTCCAGATGCGGGGCCCCGGAAGGCTGGGCATAGGTCATAAAATGCTAAGTCCTGCAGGTGGGGGCCAGCAAGGGGGCAACAGACCACTTAGGGGGGCGGGAGGTGCCAAGAACTAGTCCAGCCAAGGCCCAGGCCTCCATCATCCCTCTCGTTCCAAAAAGGGCAGTTCTGTACACCTTCCGTCTGCCATCTGATTTCCCAACAGGATCGACCTTCCGTGCCCCAGAGGCTGGTGGGGGAACCCTGTGTGCGGGCCTTGCCACTGTGCTGTCAGCAAAGGCTTCGACCCTGACTGCAACAAGACCAACGGGCAGTGCCAGTGCAAGGTGAGGCCTGGCCGCGGGCGGACAGCAGGGACCCAGGGAGACAGCGGGGCGTGCACACGCGCACGCCCGCCCACACATCTACCTGGACACGAGCACACACACACTTGGGTACTCACGGGGTTCACCGTGGGTGAACACAGCTTACAGGTTCTCACCTGTAAGCTGGCTCAGCCCCACACACGGTCACGGGAAACCAAGCAATTTCTGTGAGTTTGACTCATCCTCGTCACCAAACATGGTTCTCCTGGTTGACCATTTTCCTGGTCTTTTATCAAACCACTCAATGATGACCAACATTTTAAAAATATATTTAATTAATTAATTTGCCTGCTCCGGGTCTTAGTTGCGGCACGCGGGACCTTCGTTGCCGTGTGCGGGATCTTTAGTTGCGGCATACGAACTCTTACTTGCAGCATGTGGGATCTAGTTCCCTGCAGGGATCAAACCCAGGCCCCCTGCATTGGGAGTGCGGAGTCTTAGCCACTGGACCACCAGGGAAGTCCCCAGTGACGACCAACATTTAAAATACGAAAAGCTTTGCCCACTCCCTCGCCTCGGGTGCCTGTCATCCTCGTGCAGAGCCGCAGTGTTCTCAGACCAAAGCACAGGGAACCCCGGCCCTCTGGGCCTCCCAGAAAATTCCACGTACCTTCAGAATGTTGTGTCGACAACTGCCATGAGCTGCCGGTAACTTGAAGCCCAAAGGAAAATTCTGTGTGTAATAGTAGCCGCTCGGAGGGACGCGCTGTCCCGCGGCCAGGCTTGCTGACCCAAGAGGGGAACCTGCCGTCATGGCGCCCTCTGATGCTCCCCGGCGCCCTGTCTGACATGCGTCGTGTCCCGCGCGCTCCACTGTGCCTCCGATGTCACCTGAAAGATCATAAGGGCCCTAGCAGATCAGGACCACACAAACCACATGGTGTGAGATGGCGGTCGTGGCATTGGTGGCGGGCAGGGCAGGAGGAAAGTGAGGAGGGTACTTGGGGGAAGCATGCCTAGGGTCTTTTTTTTTTTTCATCAAAAATTATAGAAAATGCAGAAAGGACCGTAAACAGTGACAGTGATACCGTGCGCCCTCCCAGAGTGACTGCTCACATGCAGTGCCTCCTCGGGCACCGAAAGACACACAGTTGGATCCCCCTGTGGGACAGTTCCGTGTCCCTGCCTGACACAGAAGCCTCTGTCACTGGCCACGAGTCTGCCCAAGTCACAGCCTGTCCCAGTTTTCAGCCGGGGACCCTTGGACCTTGGGAAGCCAAGTGTCCTGGCAAGGGCAGTGTGGCCAGTGAATGGCCAAGCTGGGCGTAAATCCAGGACTTTCCAGAACTCAAGCCCATGCTCTTGACCATCGGCTCGCCCTGCCCAACGACAGATGTTCGGGTGGCTTCTAATTTCTCACAGTTAAAAAAAGAAACACCTCCGTCAGCCATTCTGGTACCCTTGTGCATAGATCTCCATTTGAATCTCTGACCCTTTTTAGGACAGATGGTGGCTCACGGTAAGTGTTTGCTGAGATGTGAGAGAGGGCGTGTTTTCCTGGAGGACACACCTGCCCCGTCCGCCCTGGGGGCCCCAGACGCCGCTGGCCTGGAGGCCGTGGGTGGAGGACAGCCGGGAGGCCAGGGAGCCGGGCGGGAACCCTGACGTGGCTCAGGAAACGTCCTCCAGGTGTAGGTTGTCTGCGGTGTCTGACGTCCAGCCTCTGCTTCTGGCTCTTGCAGGAGAATTACTACAGGCCCCCGGGGCAGGACACCTGCCTGCCGTGTGACTGCTTCCCGCACGGCTCCCACAGCCGCGCGTGCGACATGGACACTGGCCAGTGCAGCTGCAAGCCCGGCGTCATTGGCCGCCAGTGCAACCGCTGCGACAACCCTTTCGCCGAGGTCACCGTCCTCGGCTGCGAAGGTCCGTGTTGCCCTTGACCCTCTCAGGCTGTACGGCAGGGACAGGCCACTGTGTGTCTGCGTGTGTGTGTGTGTGTGTGTCTGCGTGTGCATGTGTGTGTGTCTGCGTGTGCATGCATGTGCACGGGTGTGTGTCTGTGTGTGTGTCTGCGTGTGCATGTCTGCCTGTATATGCGTGTGTGCATGTGTGCGTGTCTGCGTGTACATGTGTGTGTGCGTGTGTGCATGTGTGTCTGCGTGTGCATGTCTGTGCATGTGTGCATGTCTGTGCATGTGTGTCTGCATGTGTGCACGCGCATGTCTGCATGTGCATGTGTCTGCCTGTGTGTGTGTGCATGTGTGTCTGCCTGTGTGTGTGCACGTGTGCGTGCATGTCTGTGCACCACACACTCCTGGGGCGTGGTGGGGGCGCCTGACAGCCTCCTGGTCCAGCTGTGTCTGCTTGGCCTTCTGTCCACTGGCCCGTCAGGAGGCGTGGGTCAGAGCCTGGGTCCCCCCCCCCCCCCGCCCGTTCTAACACCGATGGGGGGATGCGAGGGGTCCGGTTCTTGGTGGGGGCGGGGCCTCCGTCCCGGAGGAGCGTGTCTAGCACGATGCACGTCTGTGTGCACGGATGTGCCAGGCTGAGCGCCTTCTTCCCTCCGTACCCCAGTGATCTACAATGGCTGTCCCAGAGCGTTTGAGGCTGGCATCTGGTGGCCGCAGACCAAGTTCGGGCAGCCGGCCGCAGTGCCGTGCCCTAAAGGGTCTGTGGGTAAGTACCGTGGGGTGTGGCCTGTGGCATCCATTCCAGGCGGGACATTAGATGGAGGCGTGCGGCTTGCGGGAGAGCCGGCCGAGGCGTCGGAACTCACCGGATGTTCTGTGTTGAAATAGTTCCTTTAGCCAGAGTGATCGGGCGGATAAGATAACTTTTTCCTCAGTCCTAAATGATAAAACCTGGAAAGAGCACAATGAAAATACAAAGAGCCTAGTGGCTGGGATGGGGACGGTGTGGGGGAGGCTCGGACAAGCTGCCTCACCGTTCACAGCATTGGCCTCTCATCGTAAAACTGGGAGGGTAGCTGCGTCCGGCTGCAGGGGGCTGGGGGAGGTCTGGTGAGTCAGTGCAGAGAAAGCGCCAGCCCGGAGTGGGATCCGGGTGGGCTTGCAGCGCATGCGGACACGGTGGGTGCTCGATGGACCACTCAGCCGATTTCTCTTTCCACGGACTTGCTCAGGTGTCCACCCGTAGTTGCTGGGCAGCTCAGGCCAACGGTAAGGCCTGGTTGTGAGTGTCAGGCAGCTGTCAGCGTGTCCCCGGGTCTGAAGGAAGAGCAGTGTTGGCTTCGTGGCTATGGCACCTGCTGGCCCTGGGCCAGCCGAGGGGTTCATTCACAGTTCAGCTTTCAGGCTTGGCAGGTCCTTCTCTGTTCCCCAGGAAACGCGGTCCGGCACTGCAGCGGGGAGAAGGGCTGGCTGCCCCCAGAGCTCTTTAACTGCACCACCGTCTCCTTCGTGGACCTCAAAGCCATGGTAGGCTGCACCCTGGGGACGTGCAGGAAGAGGGTGGGCTTCCAGGCTGGGCGGGGCCCGGGGACAGCACATCTGTTCGGGGCACGGCGGCAGCCATGTCCTCCTCCCTCTCCAGACCCCACCCTGCGTCTGGTTCTGCAGACTCAAGAGTCCCCACGCCCGAGCCCCCCACCCTGCCATCCGCCCATGACTCACAGTGTCATACTCTCTCCCTTCTTCCACCTGGTGTCTTTTTCCAAGTGCTTTTTAGCCTGACAGACCCTCCTTTTTTGTGCCACGGCCATCAGCCCAAGTTCATTTTGGGGCTTGGGGATTTTTAAGGTTCTTTCCTGACAAGGGTATTTCCCCTGGAAAGTAGTGGATTCTGAGTCAGGGGAAGGGCCCAGGGCCGACCTGGCGCTTGCTCCCCGACCCAGAACGAGAAGCTGAGCCGGAACGCGACGCGGATGGACGGTGACCGGTCCCTGTGGCTGGCCCAGGCGCTGCGCAACGCCACGCGGCACACGGACCCACTCTTCGGCAACGACGTGCGGACGGCCTACCAGCTGCTGGGCCGCGTCCTGCTGCATGAGAGCAGCCAGCAGGGCTTCGAGCTGGCGGCCACGCGGGACGCCGACTTCCACGAGGTAGGAAGGCGGCGGGCAGAGAGCCCCACACGTCCAGGGGTGAGCTGGACCGGGGGCCCTGGCTCGGTCGTGGAAGGTCGTCTGGCCCGGTGTCCTCAGGGCCAGACTGCCCTTTTCAGACGTGAGCCCAGGCCAGTTCAGTGACCAGCAAAAGGGATTCCAAGTGTTAGGAGCGTCTTGGCAAAGAGACAGACCTGACGGTGATGACAGCGGTGCCGCTGTCACCTGACCACTGCGTGCACGCCAGTGTCCTGGGGGCTACAGGAATCGGCCCACTTACTCCCACACACATCCTGTATGAAGCTCAGGTGTCGCCCTGCTTTACAGTTAAGGAAGCTGAGGCACAGGGAACCAAGGGCACACAACCCGTAAGAGGTGGGGCGCCAGGACCCCCCCAAAACTCTGAGGTCCTGCTCTCACACGGCTTGATGCCTCCTGCTGCAGAGACAGTCCTGTTTTGTCTTTAAGTGATCAGCCCCTGAGACGTGTCTGTTTAGCGTAACTGGTGAGGAGGCCCATTCATCCGGTTTATAAACTGCTCTTGCCAGGGGTGTGGGTGTGGGTGAGGCATGGCATTGCCTCGTGCTTCCTCTTCACTCCTCTCTAAGGCCTCCCCGTCCACACTGAGCCCCCGGGGACCTCCCCTGTCCGTGCGGAGCCCTCAGGGCCTTGGCAGTGTTCCCGCACCTGTATTTCAATCCAGGTCTGAGAGTTCGGGCCCAGGGAGTTTGTTCCCACTTTCGGTTCTTTGCGAACAGAAGTTTTCCGTCCTGGTTTGCATCTGGGTTGTGGCCCCCGAGTCCCCGTGGCAGCCGAGTGTCTCCCCGCTGCCCCCTGTTCATCTGAGGTGCGCAGGACAGAGCATCTCCCAAACTGGAACCCGCGGCGCGTCCTCGGCGGCCTTGCTGTGGGCTCAGCGACGGGGCGGCCGTTCCCAGGCCGGGCTCTCCTGGTGGGGCTGGGGGTTCCGATGTAACGGGGGGCGTCCCCGCACGCCTGCTCCCCTTTGTGTCACGGGGTGCACACGGTGAAACCCCCTGCACGGTTTCCCCCGACACGTGTCTCCTGCCTTGGAGATGAGAGCACAGCCTCTCGCGGTTTCTGATCCTGGCCCGGCCTGGTCCTGCGACCTAAAGGCTCTCTGGAGCCTGGGCCCCAGCGTGTCAGCCAGGCCTGCGCCGGCCAGCCGCTCACATGAGCTGAGCGCTGTCTGTCCGTCTGTCTGTCTGACCAGGACGTCGTCCAGGCGGGCAGCGCCCTCCTGGCCCCGGGCACCAGGGCCGCGTGGGAGCAGATCCAGCGGAGCGAGGGGGGCACCGCGCAGCTGCTGAGGCGCTTCGAGGCCTATTTCAGCAACGTGGCCCGGAACCTGCGGAGGACCTACCTGCGGCCCTTCGTCATCGTCACCCCCAACATGAGTGAGTGAGGCTGTGGGCCCGGCGGGGGGGACGGTGGAACCCTGGGGCCCGTCTCAGGTGCAGTGCCCCTCGGCCATCTCTGGGAGAAGGGTTGACGCTGGCAGGACCTTGGTGGTCCCCTTGCCTTCAGAACTAGGTGTGGGGCTGCCCAGGGACGTGGGCTGGAGGGTCCGGCGGCAGGTCCAGCCTCCAGGCTCACCCAGAGGCGCAGACCCTGGGAGAGGGACGGGGACAGGCACCTGGCACCTGGCGGAGGGGGAACCCCCTCCCTGGGCCGGGAGCCGAGCCACCAGCAGAGCCAGCGCTTGTGGACCGAGTCACCCCGGGGGCCCAGGACGTGCTGCTCGGGGGTCGGGGGTTGAACGTCGGCTTCCTTCCTGGGGAGGAAGCCCTGGTGGTAGAACCAGCCCTACCCACCCAGACACAGCAGCGGAGTCCCTGGAGCGGGGGCCCGTCCTACAGGCGGGGGCTGCTGGTTTTCTCCTCCCGTGACTGTTGACTTAGCACCCCCATGGGGGCTCGGGCAGGACCCAGGGATTGCCCCTTCCCGGGGAATCGCCCCTTGAGTTAGCCGATTATCTGTCGCCAGGAGGGCCTGAGCCTTTAACCCAGGTGCGGCGGCATCCCTGCCGTGAACTCCCAGGCCCCCAGGGAGGGGCCCTCACTTCCCGACCAGAAGATGTTCGGGCTGGTCTGCGCCTCCCAGGCCCGCCTGAGCCCAGGATGCCACCTGCCTTGCATTGGGGGGGAGGTGGGCTTGGGACCCCGTCATCACTGGGGCAGGACAGAAGGGTGGGTGCCTGGCATTCCGGCCTCTGTCCCGAGAGAGGGTCTGGCAGAGCTGGCCCGCAGACTCTCGGGGACGGACAGGACACGGGCGCCTGCGGGCACCTGGTGTAACCCTTGCCCCCCAGCCCCTTCCAGAGACTTCAGGCAGGTCCCGGCCAAGCCTCTGGCCCACCTCTGCCCGCACACCCCTCAGTGTCCTTCTCTGATGCCCTGTGGTTGGGACCATCGCCCCTGCACTGGGCCGAGAGCTTCCTTCTTGGTTCTCCCTGTGCTCGGGCCACAGGCCAGCCCTGTCCATCCTCCCAGTCCTTGGGGCCAGTGGCCCCTGCCTCCCGCGTTCCAGGGCTCCCACCCACCCTGGTCCTGAGCGCCTCAGGTGGGAGCACAGCCCTTGCCTGTGCGGTGAATTGAGGGCGCCCTTTGTATTGGGGGTGTTGGAAAGACGGCTCAGCGGGAAGACCTGGGGGGTCGCCCTGGAGCCTGCAGGGCTGACTGCCGGCCAGGGACACAGCTGCAGGGAAATGACACGCCCATGGGGGGGGGGCCGGGGGGTGCCTCCTGAGCTCCCCGAGACCCCCGGTAAGGCACCGGGCTGTGTGACTCAGCAGGAAGTGGAGGTAGGTTCTGTTTAAAGGCGATCGGGGACAGCCGTCCTGGTCGGTTTGAAAATGGCACGGGTCCGGGCAGGCTCTCCGCGGGAGGGGTTGGGAGCCGCGTGTGATGGAGGCGCCTGTCCCCTCAGTTCTCGCCGTCGACGTCTTCGACAAACTGAACTTCACGGGAGCCCGGGTGCCGCGGTTCGAGCACCTGCGGGGCGAGGTCCCCAAAGACCTGGAGTCCTCGGTCTTCTTCTCGGAGGACTTCTTCAGACCACCCGAGAGGAAAGGTAAAGCCACTGAGACACGACGGCTGCCCTTGGGGGCGGCAGGGGGAGGAGGGCGGGCCTCCGTGGTGCCGCAGGGGGAGTGGGTCCGCCGTCGTCGCAGCGCCATCTGCGCGTGCGCATCTGCCCTGCATCCAGCAGCCCGTTTGCTGGCGTCAGACGGAAAGGCAATGGTAGGGTGTTCCTTAGAAAACTTAGGCTAATTTACAATGTGATGAACGAGTGAACACCTAAATTGTGCGTGAGGTTGTCTTCCTTGTGCAGTGAAAAGCTGCCTCTCGGTGGATGTAAAATTTTTACACTCCTCCCCGACCCCCCCCCCCCCCCCAAAAACCAAACCAGAGTCGTCTGTGTGCAGTTCTCCAATCCTGGGTTAGGACTCTAATACCGCACGGCTTAAAAACACGTTGAATTTTCTTAAAGTATTTTTTCACAGATCCACGTAAGCTACTGAAAATGTCTCCCCCAAGGTAGGAGCTTGAAGACATAAAATTCTGTAACGGACAGTTAAAAATTTGAAGGGTTTTAGTAAATTCGTTTCATCAGTTACATGGGTGTTATTCAGGCATCTTAAAAACTTTTAAAGAGGGTTTTACACTGATGTAGGCTCAAGCTTGACAACTGACCCCATCTTACAAATTGTATTTATTTGGGATTGATTTGGGTTTTCAACATTGAGCAGTGTGTTGTTTTGTTTTTTTTTTTTTTTAATATTTATTTATTTATTTATTTATTTATGGCTGTGTTGGGTCTTCGTTTCTGTGCGGGGGCTTTCTCTAGTTGCGGCGAGCGGGGGCCACTCTTCATCGCGGTGCGCGGGCCTTGAGCAGTGTGTTTTGTTCAGAGTTATCCTCAGAATAGTGATATACAGCCATCACCCCTTTATCTGTGGTTTCTGAGTTTTCAGTAACTCAAGGTCAACCATGGTCTGGAAAATTCCAGAAATAAGCAATTCATGTTTTAAATTGCGTGCCGGTTCTGAGTAGCTCGTTGCAAACTTACTCCATCCCACGTGGGGTGTGAGTCATCCCTTTGTTCAGCGTAGCCCTGCCCATTGGTCACTTAGGTGATCAGATCGACTGTGGAAGTTATCACAGGGCTTGTGTTCAAGTGGCCCTTATCTGCCTGATATTACGACCTCAGAGCAAAAGTAGTGGTGCTGGCAACTCAGTTGTGCCAAAGGGAAGCCACGAAGCGCTTCCTTTACGTGAAAGGGCGAAAATTCTCGACTTAGTAAGGAAAGAAAAATCGTACGCTGGGGTTGCTAAGATCCACAGTAAGAACAGATCTTCTATCTGTGAAATTGTGAGGACGGAAAAAGAAATTTATGCTAGTTTGCCATTGCAACTAAAACTGCAAAAGTTACAGCCACAGTGCATGGTAAGTGCTTAGTGAAGATGGAAAAGGCATTAAGTTTGTGCAATAAGGTATTTTGAAAGAAAGAGAAAGAGACCACATTCACATAACTTTTAATACAGTGTATACTTGTAATTGTTCTGTTTTATTATTGGTTATTGTTGTTTTCTTAATGTGCCTAATTTACAAATTAAGCCTTATCAGGGGTGTGTATGTATAGGAAAAAATATAATATATAATAGTGTTTGTAATATCTGCAGTTTCAGGCGTCCACTGGGGGTCAGCCCTGGGGCTTGGCTCCGAGCCTCTGCCCACCTCTCACCCGCCCCCTCGGGCTTCGCCAGGCTTACGCCCTCCTTCCTCAGACACTGACCTTCTCCCCTTGGCCCAGATCCCTTCTTTGCCCTGACTCCCTCCTGGGAAGGCTCTCCAGCCCTTGGCCCAGGCAGCGTGTGTGCGTGTTGCCTGTTCTACTGGGGTGAGGTACCCCTGGATGCTTTGCCCAAGGGGGGCCTCCGGTACCCACTTGCTGGCTGACTGGTTAGCTGGAGACACGATGGGTCAGTCGAGTCGTGGAAGAAACTGGGGCTTTAGACCCATCGATGTGTCTGGGGCCAGGAGCAGACACGGGGAAGGGGTGTGTGGGCTCTGGGGTCATGACACGCTCCCGAGAGGCCACCCCGCTGCAGGGTGCTGTCTGGTGTCCCCGCCGCAGCCTCTCACTTGATGCCCCCGGGAGGTGACAGCCTGCTGGAGGAGGGGGCCTGGAGCCCGGCCCAGGGCGGCTGAACAGAGGCAGGGGAGCCAGGCGGTGGGAGGCTTAGGGAGCACTGAGTCAGCGTCCCTATGGGGCCCGGCTTTGTGGGACGTCACAGGAGGGGCAGCGGCTAGACGCACTTGCTGCTGAAGATGATGACATCGGCTCGTCAAGTCCGGGCCCTCGACAGGGAGGCGTCTGACTCAAGTCGGGGTCGGGGCCTGGGAGGATCCCCCAGCCGGGGGGGGCATCGGGCCCTCCACTCAGGAAGCCCACAGCCTGCACTGCCCTCGCCCAGAGGAAGAGCCAGAACAGCCCGGCTGGGTGACGGGCCAGCCAGAGCGGGAGAGTGGGTGGTGACTCCCGCACCTTCCCAAAAGCTCTCAGCCAAACCCTGGAAAACAGCAGCCCTAGCGGCAGTTGCAGCCGCCTCCCTGCTGACCCCAAAGCCAGAGTGTCGAGGACCAGCCTGCATCACTGACTGGCCTGAGTGAGGCTAGGCGGTGCTGTTAAACAGCCTGAGTGTGGCTCACCAGTATGGTTAACCAGCCTGAGTGAGGCTAGCCGGTGCTGTTAAACAGCCGCTGACCAGCACAGCCCTGAGCAGGGTCAGAAGGGCCTGAAAGGTGTGTGGCGTCCCCATCACGGGGGCAGAGGGGAGACCCTCCCCCACCGCACCTCCAAACCCCTCGGCTCTGCTCCTGTCCTCCCCTCCCCAAGACGTGTCGCCCCTCCCAGAACCCAACCCTCAGGGCTCCGCCGCCCGCCCCCCTGGAGCCTGTGCTCTGGGCAGCGCGTACTGGGTGGTGGATGTTTCCGGAGACAACTCCTGGACCAGGCACAGCCGGGGCACTTTGTGGATTGTGGAAAATGTGGGTGACTGTGGCTGCTTTCTACGAAGTCAGTCTCCAGGTTCCCCACATAAGTGGAATCTACAATATTTGACCAGCTTCTCTCACCGAGCATCGTGTCTTCAAAGTTCATCCACATTGTAGCCTGTGCCAGAACCTCCTTCCTTTCTAAGCCTAAATGACATCTCTTTATATGGATGGGACTGCGTTTTGCTTATCCAACATCCGTTGATGGACACTTGGGCTGCTTACACCTTTTGGCTGTTGTGAATCATGTTCACTGTGAGCGTGGGTGTGCAAGCATCTGTCGAGTGCCTGCTTTCAGCTTTTTGGGGTGCACACCCAGAAGTGGAGTTGCAGGGTCCTGTGGTGGTTCTGTGTTTGATCTTTTGAGAAACCTCCTACTGTTTCCCATGGAACATCTACTGATTTCAGGAAGCACTGGCTCAAGCAGAAGGTGATTTGGTGGGAACACAGGCGTCCAGCCCCCTTCCTCACGCTGTGCTTGCGTTGCAGAGGGCCCCACGGTGAGGCCGGCCGGTCGCAGGGCCGCCCCACAGACGGCGCGCCCGCAGCCCAGCGCCGAGATGGAGGCCCCATTCAGGAGGCAGAAGAGACACCCCGAGGAGCCTGGCCAGTTCGCCATCGCCCTGGTCATCATCTACCGGACCCTGGGGCAGCTCCTGCCCGAGCACTATGACCCGGACCGCCGCAGCCTCAGGTAAGCCTGGCTCCAGGAGCTCGGCGTGGGGGGTGGGGGGGGGGGGGGCGGGGGGCAGTTTCCAGAGGGTTCCGAGGCTTCCATAAGTCAGAATCTCAACCACCGGAACATCTGTACAGGCACGCTACGCAGTGACCCCGGCCCACAGCCAGAGACCACTGCCCAGTGATCTCCCTGGGACAGAGGTTCTGGGTCTGCCTAGTGTTTCTGCCAGGAACGCCCCTCCCCAGCACACACCCCAGGCTCAGCAGTGTAATTCCTGCTCGGGGCATCCGTCCCCGCACACCTGCCTGCCACCGGCTGTTGGTGGCCCCAGCACCTAGGGCAGCTCAGTAAATACCGGCTGAAGAAGCAAATGCCACCAAAGGGCTTCGAGGCCTGAGCAGAGGCGGAGCACAGAGGCTTCACTTTTCAACCTTAGAATCACTTCCAGCTCCTGCCTGGGTCTGTGGTCTTCATATGCATCCTTCCCAGTGGCTGGATGAGAGGCCTCTCTGAGCCGTCACCACTGCACCAGCTTCCTTTCACTGGACATTCCCAGCGTTCCAGGGATTTGCTGTTCTCCGCGGTGGGGCCTTGACGTCTTCGCGCACATACCTTCTCTTCATTTTAAATTTCCGAAGTCTGCCTTTGTCCCAGGGGTGACCCTGTGCTTGCCCATTGGTGATAAAACCTTTACGAAGGCCACACCACCGCTCCCTCAACCGTGCCTTCCCAAGGGCTGAGGCTGCGGCTCTGAGCTCGTGCGCCTGATTCGGTCCCTCCTGGAGAGACCTCCGCGCCATGCCCTCATCAGGGCTGCACGCAGGTTTGTGCCTGTGCCCTGGCTTCTCCCCTGCAGGCTGCCTAACCGGCCCGTCATCAACACACCCGTGGTGAGCGCGGTGGTGTACAGCGAGGGGGCCCCGCTGCCCAGCCCCCTGGAGAGGCCCGTCCTGGTGGAGCACACCCTCCTGGAGACCGAGGAGCGCACCAAGCCGGTCTGCGTGTTCTGGAACCACTCCATCACGTACGGGTGACGCCCCTCCCTGCCCTGGAACGCTGCATTTCCTTGGGGGGCTTTGCTGAGGCCAGGTGTGCCCGCGCACAGGTCCCCAAGGCTCCGCTGGCAGAGCGCCTTGGGAGTTCTTCTGTGGCCCATTGCTTCCCTTCCAGCCCCTCCTGGGGGTGTCGGAGTCCCCCATAAGCCCACAGTTACACACCTGTGCACAGGCATGTACACATATGCACACCTGGAAACAAACATACATGTGTGCACATGCACCCAGCTATGACCATGCACACATGTGTACACGAATGCCCACAGACACATCTGGAAACACAGGCATGCACGACGTTCACACATAGGGTCACACACACGTGCACACACATGCACAGGCACACATGGAGATCCCTCGAGAAGACCAGCGTGGAGACGGGGCCCCTCACCTGCGGGACTCCGGCCAACAAGCGCCCCGTCCACCACCAAACGAGGCCGGGGTTTGTTCTGGACACACACGGGGGCGGGACTCAGAGACTGGGCCCAGGGTCCTCCCACCGACAGCGGAAAATCCCTGATGTGTGTAGCGGAGTCCCTGTACCAGGCGAAGGTCCCTGACCTCAGCCATCCCGCCCTGGAGACCCACGTGGCAGCTGCTGGGGCTGGTCTGACCCCTCAGAGGCCCCGCCCACATCAGCAGCATCCATCTGCCTCCCACCCCCGCCCCCGGCGCTTGCAGCCAGGACGGAGTTTTGTGCTCACTCCCATGCAGCCCAAACGTTCCCCAAAACCGCGGTTCCACTAGGTGGGTCGGGTCTCTGCCACGGGGTCTCTGCTGGGCGCCCACGCTGGGAAGCAGGTTTAGATCAGCAGGCGCCACGTGCCACTCTCTCTCTCCTTCTGTAGTTTCCAAATTCCAGTTCATGAGCAACCAGCATAGCGCCTGGAGGGCAATAGACGCTTGGCTTACAAAAGAGAATGCAGGGTCCACTTTCACGACGAGGCCGGTGTTGAGGTCTGTCTGGCACGCGTTAGGCTCGGCTGTCTCTCATGGTCACTTGATTGAATCCCAGCAATTAGCCAGCCGGGGCTCTAATTATCCTTTCTGCTTTGTGCTGCATCTGCCATCCCAGACCTTAAAGTTCTTGGCAAACGTGTGTTAGCCTTCACGTCCCATTTTACAGATGAGTACACTAAGGATCAGAGAAGCTGCTTGACTCTCCCAGAGTCAGGGAGGGCAGGGCTCCGTCTGAGGCCGCGACACACCTATAGCAGCCTGTCACTTGGGGCTCCCCATCAGTAAAACGGGGTAATGATGGGGCCCTGCTTCCATGCAATTGCCATAAAAAACGTTGTGCAATCTGAAGATGAAAGTATAAAACGGATGTAAGATGTTTCTTCTTAAATCATCGAGCCTCAAAAGGAGACCAAAGCACACAGTGGCTATTTTAACAACTGACTAATGTCTCCGACAAAGGGGCCTGCGACATCCCGTTGAAGTTTTACTGCTGAACGACGCATGAACGTGAACCGCAGTGGGTGCTCTTCAGAGGCCCCCACCGGCCTGGAAAGGGAAGGGAGAGGGTTCACACGGCCCCGGGGGCCGCTGGGGCCATGGTCCTCACAGCGGTGACAGTGGCACTTGGCTGGGGCACAGCAAAGACGTTGCTTGGGCTCCAGTGGGGGCGGGAGGGCCCCAGAGACCCATGCAGTGGAGGGAACCAGCTCACCCTGCTTTTCTCTGCAGCCTCGGTGGGACTGGAGGCTGGTCGGCCAAGGGCTGTGAGCTGCTGTCCCGAAACCGGACCCACGTCGCCTGCCGGTGCAGCCACGCGACCAGCTCGGCCGTGCTCATGGACATCTCCCGGCGTGAGGTGGGCACCGCCCCCAGGGCAACCCCTGCCCAGCTGGCAAGTGTGTCCTGGCCCCCCCAAGCCCGCTCTTCTGTGAGCTGCATCTTTCCTGCTAAGGGCTTTGAACAAACGGAGCTCCAGGAGAACTGGCCAGGATCTGTTAGGATTTCCGTAACAGAGCCCCCTTAAAAGAGTTTTCAGAGAGCCCAGGTTGTGAATTAGAAACCGTGACGGCGGTCCAGAACCTCAGAGAGGAAACTCCTGGCTTGTACACCTCACTTCAGAACAGGGTTCTCCGCAGTCTGTTAGGTGACGCTGCTGCCGCTGCACTTTGAATTTTAAGGAAGAAAAGAGACGGCTGGCGGGAACAAAGGGAGCGTCTCTCTTCAGTGCCGCACACGCTGGCCCCAAAGGACCAAGGAGGCTCGGTCAGGAGCCCCGAGCCGCAGTGGGATGGCTAATGTTTACCCTCCAGTGTTTTCGGTGGCCTCTGGGGGCCTCCAGTGAGGCAGGGGGGCCCAAGCAGGGCAGGGTCAGCCTGGCAGGGTTGTGTACTGATGTCAAGGAGCCAAACCGAGGCCTGGGAGACCTCACCCTGTTTTCAGGCTGGGATGTGACCCGGGCGGCCACACCGTCATCCCTCCCAGGACCTCCCGGTATGCAGCGACCCAAGTTTCTGTCACATTCTTGGGAGGGTGAGTCAGTCACAAGTTGCTGCTGATGGGTGTTAGGGTGACAAGAGCAGAGAGTGTGCCTCTGGGAGCCCAAGGCAGAAAGCTCCCACGGGCAGGGGCTTCTTGCCCATGGGCAGAAGCTCCGGGTCCCAGCCTGAAGGGGGTTAATTATTAGTGGTCTTTGTCCATGGAGGGGCGGGTTTGGGGGTCCTCTCATGGCCAGGAAGCTGGGCACCACCAGGAGGGGACTCGCAGGCAAAGGAAGCAGAAGTTCAGGCAGAAGAAATGAAGCCAGAGCAGGAATCAAGGCTCCCACGCCCCAGGTGCCTTGAAGCCAGAGGCCTCTAAATAGCGCCCCAGCCTCGGGGAGTCAGTGCTGCTGCAGCTCCCAGCCTCTCTGAGACCCCTGAGCGCTCAGTGCCCCCCCATTCCCCCCCAGGCCTGGCTCTCTGAGACCCCTGAGCGCTCAGTGCCCCCCCATCCCCCCCAGGCCTGGCTCTCTGAGACCCCTGAGCGCTCAGTGCCCCCCCCATCCCCCCCAGGCCTGGCCCTCTGAGACCCCTGAGCGCTCAGTGCCCCCCCCATCCCCCCCAGGCCTGGCCCTCTGAGACCCCTGAGCGCTCAGTGCCCCCCCCATCCCCCCCAGGCCTGGCTCTCTGAGACCCCTGAGCGCTCAGTGCCCCCCCCATCCCCCCCAGGCCTGGCTCTCTGAGACCCCTGAGCGCTCAGTGCCCCCCCCCATCCCCCCCAGGCCTGGCTCTCTGAGACCCCTGAGCGCTCAGTGCCCCCCCCCATCCCCCCCAGGCCTGGCTCTCTGAGACCCCTGAGCGCTCAGTGCCCCCCCCATCCCCCCCAGGCCTGGCTCTCTGAGACCCCTGAGCGCTCAGTGCCCCCCCCATCCCCCCCAGGCCTGGCTCTCTGAGACCCCTGAGCGCTCAGTGCCCCCCCCATCCCCCCCAGGCCTGGCTCTCTGAGACCCCTGAGCGCTCAGTGCCCCCCCATCCCCCCCAGGCCTGGCTCCCCGAGTTCCCCAGGCAGCCCTGGCTCACAGCTCTCTGCAAGTTCAGAATGGTGCTTTCTGGAAGTTACTGGAGAACCGGAGCTGCTGGCTCCCCAAATGCCAAACCTCCGTCGGGGGCCAGGTCCTGGACGAGTGTCCTATTTTGCAAAAAAAGCACAGGAGACAACTGTGGTTTCCTGCAGCTGTGGCATCTCTGCCTTTTGCGTGAACTGAAGCTCTGTTTGAAGGTCTCTCAGCTCAGAATTTGGGTGGACAGGCCCCACACCTGCCGGACAGCAGGAGTTATGTGTGAGGGTTTTTTGTTTTTCAATTTTTTTTTCTTGTGGCAAAATACACGTAACAGAAAAGTCACCACCTCAGCCGTGTTTCAGTGTCCAGGTCAGGGGCATTATGTACGTCCACGGTGTTTGCAGCCGTCACCACCGACCTCCCCAGAACTTTATCACCGGAAACTATTCATCTGGTTTTTGCTCTCGGTTTTTGCACCCCCCTGAGAGCCACGGCGTAGTCACGCTGGTTCCTGCCCGCAGTAATAATATGTTAAATGTGTCTTGATCGTGCAAAAGCTCCATCAGAGCCACGGCCCTTACGTGTTCTCCCGCCTCTAACCAACCCGCCCGCAGCACGGAGAGGTCCTGCCCCTGAAGATCGTCACCTACGCTGCCGTGTCCTTGTCGCTGGCCGCCCTGCTGGTGGCCTTCGTGCTCCTGGCTCTGGTGCAGACGCTCCGCTCCAACCTGCATGGCATCCACAAGAACCTCATTGGGGCGCTTTTCTTCTCCCAGCTAGTCTTCGTGATCGGGATCGCCCAGACAGAAAACCCGGTGAGGCCCCGGCCCCTCCCCTCCCTGCACGGCCCCCTGTGTGGCCACGTGGGAGCGCACGCTGTCCCGCCTTCCTCCGAGGCTGGAGCAGGAGGGCTTGTCCGGGCGGAGTGTCTGCTGCTGTTTCCGTCTGGTGGGTGCAGCTGGGAGTCTGGTGGGAAGTTGGGAACCCAGGCCAAGCACGTGGGCTCACTGCTTTGTGCCTGGTGGGAATCTGCCTCCAAGGGCATCCTCGGGAGCCGGGGGCTCCATACGCCTCAACTCTTACTTTCCTGACCCAGACGCTCGTGATTTCGTCAGAAATTACATTTGTGAAACCCAAGAGTCCTGGGAGCTGTCACTTGAGCCTGAAGCTGTCCCTGTCGGGCAGCGTCTCCCAGCCCTGCACTTGCTGCGGAGTCATGGCCACGTCTTCTGTGAAAGCCCCGGTGTTTCCCCAGACGGGGAGAGAGAAGTCTAGGACAGGCCCAGAACTCAGGGACGTGTTGGTGGCGGCGGGTCGGCAGGGTTGACAAGAGAAGGGAGCTTGAGACTCGTGGAGGAGAGGACGGGGTTAGATACGGACTGTCTTGCTCAAGCCATCCCAGGACACGTGGGCTCCTGGGGTATCACGTGGGTTCGTGGGGTGTTACGTAGGCTCCTGGAAGTTATCGTTAGGTGATTAGATTATATAGCTGATACGATGACCTCACAGAAAAAATCCTAACCAATCTACAGACGCATCGTAAGAAGTAATTAAAGAGTTTAGCAAGGTACGTGGCTGTCAGAGGAGGTAGATGTATATAATCTGTTGCGTTCCTGCCCACCAGCCACAGTGTGTTTAAAATGTAACTTACAAAGGAGTGGCTGGAAATGACTGCAGCAGAGACCCAGGCAGAGGCTGAAGTAGTTTGGCTTTGAAGGCGGAGAGAATGAGGCTCTGGTTGAAGCCAGAGTGGGGGTGGGGTGGGGTTGGCGGGAGGCGTCTGTAGGATGGGAGAGATCTGAGGCCGAGTGATTCTAGGGGGAGGAGGGAGGAGGGGTGCCTGGTGGCTGGGGCGAGGTCCCCGGCGGGTGGGACAGGGACCGGCCCTGGAGGGGGAGACGGCGGCACGGCCAAGATCACTGGGGAGAGAAAGGCAAGAGGAAGGAGGGAGGTTTGTGGCTTGGTCCCCGGCTGGTTGCAAGTGGTTTTTCATTTTTACAAAGGGGGTTTTCAGAGTTCAAGGGTCACAGCACGTTGATGGGGGGTGAGGGCAGTATAGGCTCTGTGCCCGTGGCTTTACATGCACCCTCTGGCTCGTTGAAACATCCCTCGGGCCCCGGGAGGTGACAGCATCCCTGCTCACAGGTGAGGAACCCACGGCCAGCAAGACTGAGTGACCTGGCCCAGGGCAGACAGTTCACTGTGTGTGTGTGTGAGTTCATTGTTCATCACTAGATGGTGACCCTGACGGCCCTGGGGAGACGTGAGGCCAGCTGACCATCACATGTGCATATGTAGTGACTCCAGGAAGTTCCCAGGTTACTACTCTCACCTAATCCTGACCTCTCCCACGGTGAGGGATGTGCCCTTACTTTCTCAGTGGACTGTTCCAGCTGCCACATGCTGTTGACAGAGCTGACATTTCTTCATTCCTCATGCAGTGAGGACTATTGATTGTCACTGTATTAAATCTACCAAAGACCCAGACCCTAGAAGCGCTCTCGTCTCTGCCCACGGAGCCCGTACTCCAGACACAGACTCGGATGGTGGTACAGGAGTGTCAGGGGCCAAAATGGCCCCATGGTGGCTGGTGGGGGAGCTGCGCCTGGCCAGAGAGGGGCTGAGCAGGGCCGTCCACTCAACTGTCCAGCGGGAGGGGCCGGGATCGGGAAGGGCCAGGCCGGGGATCTGGTCGTCCAGAGCCTGAGGGGCTGGCCAAGCAGCGCCATCTGTGGTTTGCAGGCAGCGTTGTGCCATGGAGAGCCGTGACCGGGTCTGCATTTTAGGAAGAGGACCCTGGCGACAGGGAAGATGGGTCGGAAGGGCAGAGACTGGAGGTCAGAGAGGCAGCCAGGATGGCATCTTCCTAGGTCTGGTGGGAGGAGCGAGGCCAGGACAGCGGCAGGAGGAGAAGGGCAGGAGTCGGGACCAGGTGGGCATGGAGGGAGGGGAAGGAGGAGGGCGTGAAGCCACGAGTCTCCAGGAGGGGGGCCGCCAGGAGAGATGGAAGCAGACAAGAGTGGCAGGTCTGGGTGAGGCTGGACACACCCGTCCCCTGTGGGCTGAGGCGAGTGCAGAGCTGAGTGTGGGGAGGCTGCCCTCACGTGAAGAGGACGCGTGTCTGTGGGAATGGACAGCCCGGAGAGGGACATGGAGTAAAAGACACGGATGGCATTTCTGGCTCGCTGGCCAGGGCCCCTTGCAGCCTGGAGCTCTCCCTCCTCGGTTAGTGCAGGCAGGGGGCCCCTCCGGAGGCTGGCGCTAGGGAGAGAGGCGGGGCATCCAGGCAGACAACCTTGAGAGGTTTGCGTGATGACCTTGGCGGCTCAGCAGCGTGGACACGGGGAGCCCCGGGCCTGGCCCAGGGGGCGGACCGTGAGCGTTCGTCGGGCTCCCAGCGCAGGCGGGGCGCTGGAGAGGCTGGGCCGCCCCTCTGCACCCGCCGGGCTCAGCGTCCCTCCCCTGCCTGCATGTCCTGGGGGTAGGGACTGTGTGACTCAGTGCAGACCCTTCAAGGTGCCTTTGAGTGGTCTGAACAGAGGGACGGAGAGCCAGTGACAGGCCACTCCTTGCAACTAAATGCCGCGTGACAAATGCGCAGAGGCCGTCACTCACTGGTTTCAAGCACTGACTCATCCGCCGCCTGGAAGGAGAGCTTTGCAGCCTCCACGCGCTGGTGAGCAGGGAAAAGAGGAGGAGGAGGAGGAGGAATGCCGTGCACATAATTCTGGGGCTTTGGCACCGCGCCTGGTTTTGATGGGTGTTCTGTAAACTCACAATCCCATCTCTGGGTGAGGTTTTTCATCTCCCAGATTACTGGCAGGTTGAAATGATTTATTGTGCATTAGTGTTTGTTCTGTTTCTGGAAAAGGTGGTACCTTCAGTGCAGAAGTTCCTGCATGTACGGCCCCATTACATTTTAGAATGTCAATTTCTGACACTTTTTTTTTTTTTCCCAAAGGTGGTTTTGTGGGTTTACTTTTCACATTATTTAAGGCAACACGCCAGCCTCCTCACCCTTCTTCCTTCTGCTGAGCCAACCGTGCTTTGCACAGGGGCGGCTGGGGGTTGGCGTGGGGTACGCCCAGCCCCAGGCTCACCTTTCGCGGCCAGACTGACCGCTTTGCCCGTTGCTAAGTGCGGACCCCTGTTTCCTGTCCAGCATCTGAGGCAGAGGGCACGTCTGCTTGAGTTCCTGCTTTGTGCTGTATTGGGCAAATATTAATGCTAACATGGTTCCCTCCCGCATCTCCGGGGCTTTGTTTCTGGAGAGAACTCGGCCCGTCGAGGTGGTCTTAGCCACAGGTGGCACTTGTGTTCCCAGCAAGCCTGGGCTCTGGGGCACTCCCGCAGGTGCGCTGGCCTGGGACTGAGCGGAGGCCTCTGCATGCGTCAGGCGGTGGCCCTCTGTCTCCTACACTTGTGTCTGTTGAGAGCCCAGGAGGTCGGGCTGCCACCGGACAGCAGCCAGGATTGGACAGGATGTTTCAGGGTGTGGCCCCACCGTGGGCGTGGCCAGAGGCTTTCTCCTCCCTCTCCCCTCCGTCCTCCCTCTCCTCCCCCTGCCAGTACAGCTTCCTGGGACCTGGAGGGGAGCCTGCCCGCATCTCCCAGCAGGTGGACCTTGGGAATCCTGGCCGGGCAGCCAGCCCCTCTCAGGAGGACCCGGTGAGGCTGCTCTGGGCCAAGGTGGAGGTCTTGAAGTTCCATCCCGGGGCACTCGGGACTGGATTTGCACTGACGACCTCAGGCTGGATGCCCAGGATCCCACAGTGTCCCCGGCCCCCCACCACTGCCTTCCTCATGTTCTCGCACCACCTTCGGTGTCCAGGGACTCAGGGCTGGGTGTCACCAAGGCCCCCAGAGGCCGGGAAGCTGACCCTCAGCTGCCCTGCGGAGGTTGACTTTCACTTCCTGGCACTCAGCCACCGGCCAGACACACAGCCCCACGGGGACAGAAACAGAGCAAATGCTCTCATCCCTGTTTTCTTCTGCAGGAGGTAGAGGCTCCGTTAAATCAGCGCAGGTGCGACAACCTTGTTTTCATGTGATGGCGAGGTCACGAGGCCTGAGGCTCCTCCCTCCCGCTGGCCGCATCCGCTGGACCTCGGAGACCCGCACGAGGGCTGGGGTGGTGGGTGAAGGCCACGGTCACGGTCTGGGGCCACAGCCTGAGCAGCCTGCCTCCGTGATACTCTTTTTCTAACTTTAAATGAAATGCCAACGTTTAAAAATTTGGAGCCATGACCTGAAAATACAAATTTCTAGCTTCTAATGAAAACACTAGAGGCTCTGCCCACCCCTCGGCCCTGGGTTATGTTCACTGCTGGTGCCCGTCCAGGTTGGGGGGGGGTCCCCAGGGCCCCCAGGTACCTCACTCCCTGTCCTCTGTTCCGCATCAGGAGCCTGAGACGCTTGGGACTGTTGACACTCAGCCGCTCCTGGGTGAATCAAATAGGGCAAAACAGCTGACCTGATTTCCTTTTTCACACCTGCATGCCCTCACGTTTGCAAAGTGGCCCGATCTGGTGTCTGCCCCGCCCCCGTCTCCGCGCCGTCCCGTCCGGCCCTCAGTCCGCGGCGCAGGGCCCGTGGCCGGCGGGCTGCGCTGAGCGGCTGCCTCTCCCCACAGTTCCTGTGCACGGTGACTGCCATCCTCCTGCACTACACGTACATGAGCACCTTCGCCTGGACCTTCGTGGAGAGCCTGCACATCCACCGCATGCTGACCGAGCTGCGCAACATCGACGCCGGGCCCATGAGGTTCTACTACGTCGTGGGCTGGGGCATCCCAGCCATTGTCACAGGTGAGGAGGCCAGGTGGCCCGGGCTGGGGACCGACCCCCACTCGGAGGACCCGCGTGGCATTGCTGATGCAGAAACCCACATCAGATAAACCAGCGCCCCCGGGTGCAGGTGGGGGAGCTCTCTGGCCTCCTCTTGGGCACTCAGCAGAGGAGGGGCACCTGCACCCACATCTGCTCACACGAGTGTGATCATCAGTGAGGGATGCGTCTCCTGTCAGGTGTGAGCTCCTTGAGAGCTGGGCCCAGGCCTGTTCAGGGTTTGCCTGTGGCATCTAACAGACAAACACTCCCTTCTCTGCCTGCTTTGTGGATAGATGGGTGAATGATGGGTAGATGGATGGGTGGATGGATAGGTGAGTGGATGGATGGATGGAGAGATGGGTGGATGGGTGGGTGGGTAGGTAGATGGTTGGATGGAGGGATAGATGGATGGATGGTAGATGGATGAATGGACGGATGGTGGATGGGTGGGTAGGTGGATGGGTGGATGGTGGGTGGGTGGGTGGGTGGATCGATGGATGAAAGAATGAGTTAATGAATGAACAGAACAGCAGCACTTCTCAGCATACTTTTCACTAAATATCAGAAGGTCAAATTTGCTTCCTATGGGGAAAGATCCCCTCTTGTATTCACAAAGGCAGAGCGGCACCCCCTCTCCTCAGCAGTCCCTGGGTTGCAGGGATCCAGACGCGAAGTCCGAGGCTAGAGGCAGTGGGAGGAGGGGCAGCTGCTGCCCCACGGCTCTGCCCGGCAGCCACCCTGGTTTCCATGGTAGCACCACCAACTGGTCTCCTGAGGCCACTCTGCTCCCACCCAGACAGTCTGGGCACCAGGCTGTCCTGTTGCGACTCCTCTCCCTGGGCTCCAAGGGACCCTGAATGACCGTTGTCACCTCCATCCAGGGCTGCTGAGGGGGGCATTGGGGGCCTCCCTCACCGGCAGCCACCTCCTCTTGACCCAAAGACTGAACACAGCAGACACACTACATCGCGTGTTTCCGTGCCGTTTCTGGTCAACTTGTGAGGAAGGTGCTAATTCAGGTGGTTCCTGAGCCCCAAAGACCAGGAAGACTGAGGGCTGGGAGCAGCTCGTTTCGGGGTCCTCCCAGTGCCCATCTACTAACCCCCTAAGCAAGGACCTGGTTGTGCTTGGACACTCAGGACACTCATCTTTAATTTCATCTTAAGTCTTCCCAGAGCCTCTATTATTATTTGGGTTATTTTTTTTTAATTAGCAAGTTAATCTCAGAAACCAGAGCATCGGATTTTATTTACATCAAATTCTGTGAAGAGAAATGAAGAAGTCAGATCAGAATCATTTGCCAATTTGCTTATTTTACAAAAGGAACAGTTAGCGTTTGCTGTCTGGTTTTCTGTGCCCCAGTAAACTCAGAGTGTGGTTCCTGGTCTATACTGTACCCCGTTCCATCTCCACCTGTGTGGTCACCTCGGGGGGCCCCTCCCGACCGGGCTGGATGGAGCAGAGCGTCTCCATGGGACCCTGCATGGGGACAGCCCTTGTCTCAGGTCGGTCGTGGGGCCTGACCCAGCCGGGCCTCCAGGACCTGGGGGACGGGGGACAGGGGCCTGAGGCCACCTCCCCATGTGCTTTCCTTAACCCCCACCAAGTCTCAGTTGCCCAAGAACCCGGGAGCATTCACACGCTCCTTCATTCGTTCATTCATGGAGGGCCTCTTCTGTGCCAGGCTCCGTTCTAGGCCCAGGATCAGAGCAGTGAGTGAGAACGGCAAAGCCTGTCTTCCGGGAGTCGCCTCTCCAGGGAAGACGGACATTAAGTGATGGTGAACGTGACTCTAGGCTCATCCACAGACCCTGCACTGAGGGGTGGGCTCAGAGCCAGTGGGGCGGGGAAGGATGGGACCTGCTTTCATCTGGGGGGTGGGGGGCAGGCCAGGAAGGCTTCCTGGAGGAAGCACTCTTTACACTGGAGGGCTCGCAGGAACCAGGCTGCTGTGCTGGGGGATGTGCTTTCAGGGCCCAGCACGTGCGAGACCTGAGTGGAGGAAGGCTGGTTGGGGACTGACCCGAGGCTGGGCTGGGGCAGAGTGGGGGGTGCCACGTGGTCTGGAGTGTGGCTGTGGCCATGCCACGAAGGGCCCAGAAGGCCGCAGAAATACCCGTGTCCATCTCCTGAGGGCAGTGGGAAGCCATTGCAGGGTTTTGAGCAGTCGGTTGGGAGACTTGATCTTTTAGGGCTTAAGCAAGGGAGTGTGGCCTGTGGAACAGTCCGGGCCAGGTCCGGGGAGGCCACGGCATGGAGTGGGCTGCTCCTTCGTCCTAAGCAAGGTCTGTGTTGGAGAAGCCACTCCAGACTTCACCTTGACGGTTCTGCAAGGGCAAGTCCTGCTCTAGCTTGTGACACGGTTAGAAACCATGGCTGTGGCTTAGATAACATAGGAAACTCCCCATTTGCCCAGCACCTTGGAGTGGTGAGCCATTCCTGGGGTTTGTGCACGTGTGTACGTGTGTGTGTGTGGCGTGTGTGCTCTGTGCACGCACATGCGTGTGGCGTGTGTGGCATGTGCCTGCCCTCAGGTCCTTCCTCCCTCGCGCCTGTGGTCCATGGCCGTGTCCTGGCTTCTGTGTGGCCCAGCCAGCAGGGCATCCCCATCGTGCTTCGTGGCTGGTCCTGCCGGGTCCCATCACCTCCGTCTTCTGTCTCTCTCCCACCTCCGTCAGCAGCCCCGGCCCGGGTGGGCTCCCCACCTCTGGGGTGAATCCGCGAGCAGGTCGTGGTCATGGTGGGCCTGTGACCGGCACTGAGAGGGCCTTTGCTGGGAGGGGACCTGGGCCTTTGTCATTTCCCGGCTGTTTATCTCGGATTCCCCGCCCTTCCCTCTGAGGGCGATGCCGGGGGCCCTGGATCCTGCCTGGGGGGCTGGGAACACCCCGTTGTGGCCACCTCCCGTCGGGGTGGCCCTCACTCTTCTCCTCCCTGTTGTCCAGGACTTGCGGTGGGCCTGGACCCCCAGGGCTATGGAAACCCGGACTTCTGCTGGCTGTCCCTTCGTGACACCCTGATCTGGAGCTTTGCGGGGCCCATTGGAACCGTGATAGTCGTGAGTGCTGGGGGTTTCTCAGAGCCCCTGATTATCAGGGACGTGGGAGGCCGGGTGCCCCTTGGGTACGTTGGCTTGAAGGGTGTTTGGGGCTGAGCACCTGGGCGGGACAGGAAGGGCTGACCTGACGGTGATAAAGCCTTGTCCTCAGACCCGTGGATTCTGGGATTTGGTCCAGGTCCACGTCCACTGTGACACCGCTCAGCATCCACCCCCAGCGGGCTCCTGGGCTCCGAGGCCTCATCCCAGGGGGCACCTCCCGAGATGTGGGCTGGAGACCCTCAGAAGCCTTTGGCTTTTGAAGGTCTCTAGTGACAATACAGTGGAGCAGCCACTGGACTTCGGGTTTCTCTGTTTGTTTGGTTTTTTTTCAGGTCAACACAGTCATTTTTGTCCTGTCTGCAAAGGTTTCCTGCCAAAGGAAGCGCCATTATTATGAAAGAAAACGGGTCGTGTAAGTTGGTGCTAAACCCGGCCGGTGGGTGGGACCTGACGTGGAGCCAGCCCCACCCGAGACCCCTGCCTGTCTGGTTTACACGCCAGGCAGAGCCCCATGAAAGTGCCCGTCACCAAGCCGGTCAGCTGCTGGCTTTCCGGGCCGGTCCAGGGCGTCATGGCAGCCACGTCAGTGGGGAATCAACAGGCCGCAGTGGGGAGAGGCCAGCCGTGTCTGGCCGTGTCTGGGCTGTGCCGAGTGGAGTCTGGATCCGAGTTGGACATCGTGGAGGAAAGCGAGAGAGGCTGACCTCAGGGGGACCGGGGCAGGTGGCCGGCCGGGATGGCAGCCCGGACCAGGGAGGGAGAGATGTTTAGGATGTAGGACCCACGGGGTTTGTGGTGGAGTCACTGAGGGGAGAGGGGTTAGCAGTGACACCTGGGTGTCCTCGCCTGGACGGGCAGGAGGAGGGGGATGGTGACAGCCTGTGGTGGGGAGGTGCCAGGGTGCCTGGACACTCCCTGGAGTCAGGCAGGGTGGGGGTGGGGGGATGGAACTTTCTGGGTTGGTGGTGATAGTGATGCTGGCACCACAGGAGTGGAGGAGCTCGCCCAGCGAGAGGGTGCAGCACAGGAAGATGGGGCCCAACAGAGAGGGAGCCTCCCATGTTTTCAGGTTGGGAGAGAGCAGGGGACCCACAGAAAAGCCTTGCGGGAGGCAGGCAGGGCAGCGTCGGGAGAGCTCAGCGTGAGTCCAGGAGCCACGAAAGGGTCAGGGGAGGGGAGGACAAGGGTGTCCACTGGGCCAGGTGACCCGAGCTGGGGGGCCAGGGAAGGGAGGATGTGTGAGGAGGGGCTGAGGGGCCACAGGAGGTGCCGGTCTGCCCGGCCCACGGGAGAGCAGAGTCTGAAAAGGCCACGGAGGAGCAGAGACCACGGGCAGGGGACGGGACGCGGGGTCGGGGTCCAGCCTGCTCACCGCCTCCACCGTCCTCCACTTCCTCCCCGCCCCAGACCTACCTTTCCCAGCCCTTGACTCACGTTAGCACACGCAGTTCCCTCTGCCACCCCACGACCCCACCAGGGATGCACGTCGCCGTCCATTCCCCTTCAGCTGGGGAGACCGAGGCGGAGAGCAGGAAGCCCTTGCTAGGAGCCTGCACAGCGGGCCTGACACCTTCTGGCCACCCACCTCCTCCGGGTCCACGTAACTTCCGGGCCCGTGCACCGGGCTTCCCGGAGTCGCTGTGGGTGCAGCCCGGGTACCAGTCTTGGCTCCTGGTTTGCTGTTTACCTGTTTGCTTTTCACTGCTCGCCTGCTCCCCACTCAGCTATCTTTTCCCGTGTGAGCCAGGGGCTGCCTCATGGTGGATGCTTCGAAAGGGTGTGGGAAGGAAGGAGGGTGGGGCATGGCCGGCCTGCCGGCGGGCCAGGTGGGAGAGAAGGAGGGGGAGGACGGTGCAGTCACGCCCGCGTCCGCCCCCCAGCTCCCTCGTGAGGACGGCCGCCTTCCTGCTGCTGCTCATCGGCGCCACCTGGCTTCTGGGGCTGCTGGCCGTGAACAGCGACGCCCTCACCTTCCGCTACCTCTTCGCCGTCTTCAGCTGCTTACAGGTGGGCGGCTGTCAGACGGACCTGGCGGGGCCCAGGGGTCACCTGTGCTGCTTCCTGTCTGAAGTGCCCCGAGAGGGTCCCTGGGGAGATCCTTGACCTGGCGTCCTGGCTGTGTTCTTGCTCTCTGGACACACGGGGCTGCACCGTGGCTGTCCTTCTGGTGGCGGCGCAGTTTGTTAGGGGTTATGGTGAAGCCTCGTGGTCCCACCACCAAAAAAAAGGCGGCTGTGGCTCCAAAGGCAGCTCTGCCCCGAGCCCTCCCAGGGACCCCCATCCATGGCCTCCCGTGTGTCCGTCAGGACGCAGTCCTCTGCTCAGCCAGTGCGGGGCCTCACCCGCTCCCCGGCCGGCATAAATCCCACTGTGTCCCCAGGAGGGTGCTGGCCATTTACTGTCCGCACCGTGGACCCTGATTAATGATGCAACATTGGGGATCCAGATGGCCCGGGGGCTGGGGCCTGGGAGGGGGTCCTCCAGGCACCGGGCGTGCTGGCTGCCCTGACCAGGCCCCCGACCTGGAGAAACTGGAAGCCCCCGGGGCAGGGAGGCCGGGCGTGGGCCGTGGTGGGCGTCTGCACGGCCAGGTCTGCTCTGGGCACCGTCAGCTCCACGTGGCTGAGCTGTGCTCCGTGCATCCTCCGGGCAGGCAGGCGGGCAGTGAGGCAGCGGCAGGGCCCTGGCTTCTCTACGGGGGCCAAGCCCGGCGCTGACCTGCCCCCTCCTCTGCAGGGCCTCGCCGTCCTCTTGCTCCACTGCGTGTTCAACAGAGAGGTCCGGAAACACCTGAAGGGCGTGCTCGCCGGGAAGAAGCCGTACCCCGACGACTCAGCCACCACGAGGGCCACCCTGCTGACGGTAGGAGGCTCCCGGGGACGCCAGGGCCTGGACCAGCGTCAGACACAGCCCCTTGGTCTCGCGTCCCCCACAAAAGGGGGCATCACAGACCTGTCCCCGGAGCGTGGCATCCAGCCTTCCCTGCAGCCCTGGGAGCGAGCCGAGTCGACGGGGTGGGGTCTGTCCCGCTCACAGCCTCTCTTGCCCCCGCGGCCGGCCGGGATCCTGGCCAGAAGCAGGGGCGGTGGGAGCTGCCACCGGGCCGCTGTGCTCCGTGCTCGGCAGGGGCACGGTGAGGGTGCTGCGTGGGGGCTGGTGGTGGGGACCGAGCCACCCTCTGCACCCTGGTGGCCTCTGCTCGGCCGATAACCAGCCCCCTTCCCCCAGCGCTCCCTCAACTGCAACAACACGTACGGCGAGGAGCCCGACGTGTTCCGCACGGCCCTGGGCGAGTCCACCGCCTCGCTGGACAGCACCATCAGGTCAGGCCGGGCCGGCGCCCCTGCTGTGGCCGAGGGGGGGGCAGCTCTCCGAGCAAACGTGGGCTTTGCCGCCTCCGCCCCGAGCTGTGTGCCCTGCGGTTTAAGTCCACGTGTGTTTCCCCGTGTGCTCCGGGAGTCTCGTGGCAGAGAACCTTCCAGAGCCCGGTGTGGCTGCCCTGGCACACGCAGAAGGCGCTGGGTGACGGCGGGTGGCCGGTCATGCGTCCCCCAGAGCAACGATGCTGAGCCCACCCACCTCTACCCTCTCCAGGGACAAAGGGGGCCAGAAGCTCAGCGTGTCCTCTGGGCCGGCGCGGGGCGGCCGCGGGGAGCCAGACGCGTCCTTTGTCCCCAGGAGCACCAAGAAGCCCCACGGTACGTGTCCCCTGGGGCGCGGTCTCCCGTCAGCCTGCGCGTCTCCCTCCCGGGGGGCCGTGGCGAGAGCTTCCTGCTGGCTCTCGGCTGCCCCGTGGCCCCTCGGTCACCGGAGAACGTACAGCCTTGAGGAGGTGGCCACCGCGCACTGGGAGGGTCAGCGGGCACCCAGTGCCCTCCCGTGCCCGGGCCCGGGTGGCTCCGCCCTGCCCCTGGCAGGAAGCCCCCGCCCCTGCCTGAGCGCTGTCCCTCCCGCCCGCCCGGCAGGCCACGACTCGGACTCGGACAGCGAGCTGTCCCTGGATGAGCAGAGCAGCTCTTACGCCTCCTCTCACTCCTCCGACAGCGAGGACGACGGGGTCGCGGCTGAGGACAGATGGGACCCGGCCCAGGGCCCCGTGCACAGCACCCCCAAAGGTGAGCGAGCCCGCTGGCCGCAGAGCGGCCCTCAGCTGTGGCCGCCTGCCCCTGGGACAGGGCTGCGGCGGCCGGAAGGACAGCCCCCTGCTCCCCGTCCGCAGAGCCCAGGTGAGGTCTCGGGGGTCTCTGTGGGACCCCCGCGGCCAGGACTCCACGAAGCTGACCCCACGGCTGCAGGGAGCACGCGGCTCCCGGGTGTGGGGTGCGGGGGGGGGGCTTGAGGCCGGGATCCCACCCGGGACCTTCCCTCTCTAAGCCTCGGTCGGGGTCCCCACCTGGACGGCGCGGCCCAGCCAGGCCTGCGGGTCGGGGACCGTGGGTCAGCGCCCCCGGGACACGCTCCCGCTGAGCCGAGCAGGCAGCCGCCCTGCATGCTGAGGGTCCGTCTTGTGCCTCAGCGGACGCCGCGGCCAACCACGTCCCAGCCGGCTGGCCTGACGAGAGCCTGGCCGGGAGCGACAGTGAGGAGCCGGGGGAGCAGCCCCGCCTGAAGGTGGAGACCAGGGTCAGCGTGGAGCTGCACCTGGACGAGCAGGGCAACCACTGCAGCGAGCACAGCCCGGCCCGGGAGAGCGGGGGCCCCAGGCCCGCGGCCGCGCCGCCCAGCCAGCCCCCCGAGCAGAGGAAAGGTGCCGAGGGCCCGCTGTCCCCGAAGCTGGGGGCCGGGAAGTCCCTGGTCCTGGGGGAGGCAGGCCCAGGCACGGGCTTCAGGGGTGGGGTCCGTGGGGCACGGGGGTGGCGCCCGGCAGGGCAGGGGTGAGACCCGAGGGGGCGAGGAGTAGCCGAGAGCTCGGCTCTGCATGACGGTCCCTTCCCGAGTCCACTGCATCCAGCAGAGGCAGCCCGATCGTGACCGTCTCGATCCCCCCGCCCCCGCCCAGGCATCTTGAAAAACAAAGTCACCTACCCACCGCCACTGACGGAAAAGATGCTGAAGTCGCGGCTGCGAGAGAAGCTGACTGAGCGTGAGCAGAGCCCCGCGTCCTCGCGGCCGTCCTCCCTGGCCTCCAGCGACGGCGTCCGTGCCCCCGACAGCACCATCCCCGCCAAGACGCTGCACCGGGAGCCAGGGCGCGAGCACCTCAACGGGGTGGCCATGAACGTGCGGGCCGGGAGCGCCCAGGCCCACGGCTCCGGCTCCGAGTGAGTAGCCTGGGCCGTGGCGGGAGGGACGGCGGGGGCGGCCCCCGGCCAGCCTCCCCGTGGTCCCCCGTCTGGAGGACAGGCCCCGAGCACAGAGGCGTGCCCAGGCAGAGGCCCGGGGGCTGCGGCGGGCTTCCACCCGGGAGAGGGCCCCTGCTCGGGATCAGGAGGAACCGGCCGGAGGTGGAGCAGACGCCTGTCAAAGCCCTGGGTCCCATCCAGCCCTGAAGCTCTAGGACTTGACACCATGTGGGACCAAACGTCTTATGAGCAGTTTCCTTGGCCCAGGGTCATTACTGCCCCATTTTGTGGTTGAGGAGACTGAGGCTGGAGGTCGGGGGGCGCCTGGCTGCAGAGTTGCGGAGCTGGGATCCGTCCCCAGACGTCCCAGGGAGGTGGGAAGAATGGGAGCCCGGTCTTCTAGAACGACCTTCCCAAAACTTAGAGAATGACTCGGGTTGCTAGCCTTGGTACTCCAGGCACCGTGCAAGGCCAGCCCTGGGGAGGACACTCGGGCCTGGGTCTCCAGGTGGCCCTGGCCGTCAGGGGTGCAGGTTGATTGTCCCCTCCCCTGCCTGCCAGTGTCGCTGTGTCCACACATGAGCGTGCCCTCCGTGGAGCCTCCGGGCACCCCGACCCCTGAGTGGGGGGTTCTGCCCCCTGCCCCCCAAGTGGGGGTCTGCCCCTGCACAACCTTGGACCCAGCCCAGCTGCTGGCTTCACGGGTGGCAGGGGCCGTCCTCGCTGACCCTCCTCCGCCTGCCTGACGGCTTCTTCCCACGTGCAGAGGCAGTAACGAAACTTCACTTTGAACCATCAGGAAACCGTGAGACAAGCCCATCACCTCCGCCCAGGCCTCTGCTGTGTCGTTGTGCTCCTGGACCTTGGAGCCCGAGGGGCCCCTGCCCTGTCAGTGAAGCAGGCCCTGGTGGCGGGGGCCCCGTGGGGCTGCAGTGGTAGCCCCGTGACTGGCATGACTGAAGGCCCAGACACAAAGCCCTGAGCTGCCCCGGAGGCTCAGGGCCCCTTAGACCCGTGACAAGTGCCAAAGGCCACAGGCACGGGAGGCGTGGACTCCCGGGCCGGCACAGCTCAACCCTCGGACTGCGGACAGAGCCAAAACCGTGCGCTGGCCTGGCCGGGACAGGGCCCAGCAGGAGAGCTGGCCTTGAGAGGAGCCGCCGGGCCGGCTGGCCAGGACTCAGGGCCGCAGGCAGCTCCCAGCAGCTCCACAGCCCTCTGCAAAGGCAGCCCTTGTCTTAAAGCAGATCACTTTCCTTTGTTGCAAAGGTGTAGATACTTTTGTATATTTGTATGGAACTTTGAAAAGGCAAAAACCTCTGTATATTTTGCATTTGTACTGACTCTGTCCATACTGGGAGATCCGTGGGATGATCTCTCCCTCTTTCTGACGTCAGGAAGATTGCACAGCCAGCCTGGAGTCTGGCACGCATCCAGCAACTGGTGTCCCAGCAAAGCAGAGGGGGGTAGCGTGTAGGGAGTGCTGCTGGACAGAGGTTCCGGTGCTGCTTCCAGCCCAGAGGCAGGAGCCCGTGGGCATGACACGTGGCCGCCTGGATGTGCAACACATTCGCATTTGCGATGCTTGCCCTCAGCTCCCATCTGCCTGGACGGGTGTGGGTCCGAGACAGGGCCATCTGGGGCTGGACCGGACTCGGGAGCTCTGCTGAGCGTGGGATGCAGGTGCACACGGCCGCGACCGACACACTGGTCATCCCCTGCCCCCTTCGCTGGGGTGGGCCCCACTCTGAGCCCCGCAGGGCCTCCCTGGCCCCCTTCCCGGTCAGCGGTACTGCAGGTGGGGAATTCCTTTGTCCCTCTGCGCCTGTTCTTGGCGGGACTGTAAAACATTCACACGTTCCCGATTCAGACGGAGGTATGAGGTCTTCCAGGATGTCACATTCCTTCCTGCCAATTTTCTAGCTCTTTTAGACTCCGAGGAGCTCCAGGCAGGCGGGGGTCTCACCCCCAGAGTCTGACCAATTACTTCATTTTGCTTCAAATGGCCAATTGTGAGAAGGGACAAAGCCTCAGCCACACTGTTCAATGGTTACCAAGCTGTTTTTTGGAAACTCACACCAAGGACCGGCTGTGACTGTCCCTCTGTGGGCAGTCGGCACAGCGTGGCCTGAGGGGCTGTGGAACGGGGCCCAGAATTATTCAGACACGTCTTATTTCAGTGTTTCTTTTGTTCCTCAGTCGGATGCCCAAATAAATGGTCAGCACAGCTGCCTCCAAATACGAGAAACCATAAAATATGATGAAAATCAAGTAAAATGCAAAGATGTCCATACTGTATTATTTTGATGAAAATGCGAGTATCGTTAATGGCTGAGAGGAAAACATACCTGATACTCAGGTCTAAGACCACAGGCTTCATACAAAAATGAAATGCGATCCCAAAGCCCTCACACTTGAATGAATTATAAATGTGCCTTAGCAGGGGAGTGGCCTTTTCAAGATACAAAATAATAGTACCTTCAAATGTTTACCATTGAGGAGACATTTTCTAAGTAAAAAAAAAAAGTGGAAATATTTTTGAGTCTGAACACTTCACTTTCGTATTATCCCATAGTCTTCTGCAACTGGATTTTGTCCCTTGAGATGTATTTAGTTTTTTCATTTGATCAGAACTGTTACCAAAAAAACAACTGTCAGTTTTATTAAGACAGGAAAAATGTAAACCTATTTTTGTGACTTAAGACTTTATGAGAGATTAACTAGACACTGGAGGTTTTTTTTTTTAAACAAATGTGTATTTATTAATGTTCAGAACACTGGAATTGCAACACAAATGAGGAAAGAGTCTACAATAAATTAAGATTTTTTTGAATTTGTACTTCTGCTGTCTGGTTTTACCCCCACTCCTGCATCCCTGTTCCCGCCCCTTCCTAAGGCAGCCCTGGAAAAGGGACCATGTACAGGATGCTGACAAGCCGGGGGGAGCAGGAGCCATTCCGGAACTTTCTATTCATTTCCTGCTCATCCAGACTCTTGCACCTCACACTTCAAAATTTTTTTCCTGTCCTTCTGGGACGCCAGTGAACACAACTGGTTCCTGAGGCTTTGTTCATCTGTTTTCACTCTTTTTTTCTCTCTGTTCTTCAGATTAGATCATTTCTAGTGATCAATTTTCAAGTTGACTGATTCTTTCCTCTTATCATCTCCATTCTGCTATTGAGCCTATCCAGTGATTTTTTTTTTAACTTAAAATATTGTAATTTTAAGTTCTAAAATTTCCATTTGGTTCCCTTTTATTTCTCTACTGAAGACTTCTAGTTTTCCGTGAATTTCAAGAGTGTTTACCTTTACCTCATAGAGCACGATTATAACAGATGCTTTAAATTCTTTGGTAATTTGGGCATCTGGGTCATCTTGGGGCCGCAATCTGTTTTCTTTTCTCTTGGTGTTTCCTGGTTCTTTGTAGGCTGGCTAATTTCAAACTGAATCCTTGATTGACATCTTTGAATGTTACATCATGAGCCTCAGGGTCCTGTTAAGATCCGCTGGCAGATGTCAGTTGTTTGTTTTAGAATGCAGTCAACCCCATTAGGTTCAGACCACAAGTTCTGTCTCCTTCTGTGGCTGTGACTTTGCTGTGCTGCCTTGGGTCCACTCTGTACACCTGCCACCCCGTTAGTCTAGGACTTGGGGTGGTTTATATCCGTTCTGCCCTCAAAGCCTTTCATATGCTGCTTTGGGTCTGTTCCAACTCAGGGTGAGCCAGCGCCTGTCAGTATATATGGAAAGCGAGGGGTCCATTCCGCCAGCACTCTCTCCTCTCTGGGATTTGCCTCACACACACTGTTACTCCTAGGGCCCCTTTTCTTGGTTCCTCTATCCAAAAAGATGGGTTTCTTCCAGGGCTCTAGCTGCCTGCACTGCCTCACTTCCACCCACCTGGGGCTACCTTTGGGGAAAATCAGTGGGAGCAAAGAGAAGACAGTGGGGGATCCCACACACTCTTCAGCCCACAGGGCCCCCCCCCTTCCCAGGCCTCTCTTGGAGTCCTTGCCCCAGTGCTGGCCACACAGCTCCAGAGGTTGGGGCCATCCTTGGGTCAAGCCTGGGAGAAAAAAAGAGGAAAACCACCCATGAACGCCCCACCCCCAAAGGTCACTCTCAGGTTCTGCTCCCTCCCCTGTTCCCCTGCTAACATTCACCGGTCAAGAGTGCCCGGTCATGAACGTGATAGAATACCACCATCTCAAGCCAAAAGTGCTGCTTAAAGGGGACACGTGAGGAGAGTAGCCCCCGGCTGAAGGGAGCAGGTGCATCCGCTGGGCCTGGGTGGCCTCCCGTGGACGTAAATAATTGCACTCCATACCAACCTCTAGCCAAGGCCACTCCAGGACCCGCGGGATCGAGACAGAAACACAGACGTGAACACTGAACATCTGAACGCCGTCCAGGCCACAAAAACAACCAAGCCTCCCCCGTCCCAGCTGTAGGAGTAAGTGCTCCCTCACATCACGCTGTAGCCTCACTCCAGGCTCCCTCCCTGTAGACACTGGGGGTGCAGGGAGGTCTGGGGCTTGCAAAGGCTCCTGGGGACGTGGGCAGAAGACAGGCCCCGGGGGTTGACCCTGACCCGAGCCTTCTAGGAGCGAAGCACAGGCCCGGTTCTAGGGTCTGTCTCGCTGAGATTACCCTGGAAATGATGTGGGGAGAGGAGAGGGGGGGCGGTGGGAGGGGGGTGGGTGCGGGGAAGCTCTTGTTTACATCAAAGGCCGGGAGTCGGTGCGTGAAAGCATCCGGCTCTGGCCCCTTCTCTCGTTATCGATGGTGTGGGAGTGACCGGGCCCTGGCAGCAGGGCACCTGTGTGGGAAAGAGGGAGGGGAAGCCCACCCACTTCTCAGCCCCAGCCCCTCTGAAGGTCACCTGGGGGTGCAGCCCTGGAGTCTGGGGGAAGCCAGAGGCCCAGGCCACGAACTCGGCCCAGTGGTGCCCCCCGGCCAACAGCTACACCTGAGTCTCTGAGGCGTTGCCCAGAGGCCTCCCAGAGTCTGTCAGCTGTGCCCCCAGAGAGAAGGTGGTACTGCGGCCCGGAGGCTGCCATGGGCGCAGCCAAGGGTGAGACCTGGTGACCCGGGGGCAGCGGCAGGCTTGTGCTCCCTCCTCCCGCCTCCACTGGCCGACCTGGCTGGAGGCCTGGCGTCGGGCTGGCAGGACGGGAAGAGCCGTCTGGAGGCTAGAAGGGCGGCCTCCCCTCTGCTGGCCTGTGTCCATGCTGACTGCCTCCACCCGCCCCTCCTCCCACTGTGGCGGCTCCCCAGACGGGGCCAACCCCCGCCTGACCCAGCTGACCGCGCCCCCGGGGGAGGCCCGGTGGGGCATCTCCAAACCTCCCGCCTCCGAGTCCTGCGGTGGCTCCGCAGCGGGCCTTTCAACCGCCCACGGCAGGACAACGGCCACCCCAAGATGCCCGCGGCCAGAGCCAGCTCCGAAGGTGCTCTCATCTGCCACTCAGCGCCCGGCGAGCCGCCCGCCGCACTAAACGCGCACATGCTCTATGGCGTGTGTTTGTGTCCCGAAGGACACAGGTTGAAACCCTAGCCCTGAGGTGGTGGCGGCCATTGGGTCTTGAGGGTGGGGCCCTCACGAAGCGGACAGGTGTTCTTCAGAGGCCGCAGGGAGCTCCCTGGTGGTCCAGTGGTTAGGATGCAGCACTTCCACTGCCGAGGGCCCGGGTTCAGTCCCTGGTGGGGGAACGGAGATCCCACAAGCTGCGCGGCGTGGCCGGGGGTGGGGGGGTCCCAGAAAAACCCCTGCCCCTTCCACCACACGAAGACACAGCGAGAAGACGGCCACCGGCCACCCGTAAGAGGACCCTCCCCCGTCGGAGCCGGCACCCTGACCTCAGACTTCCAGGTTCCACAACCGTGAGAAATAAACTTCCCTTGTCTATAAGCTACCCTTCAGCTCTCGACGTGACTGGCCAGGGTGCCAGGCACTCTGCAGGGGGAGGGGAGGCTCCCACGCAGCTGCCTGGACTCGGGGCAGAGCCGCCGCCCCTCAGAGTGGCCTCAAGGCCCCACTGTCCCCCTCAGACACCCTGCAGGCTGGGACTCAGCTCAAGGCCCGTCACACGTCCTCTGCCACAGGTAAGGGTGGGCACAGCCGTGAACGGAGGCGGAGGAAGGGGGGATTCCATCGCTCTCCCGTGCAGCACACACACCCGCCTCCCCACACGTGGCCAGTGCCGTGGAGCCCCCGGGACGGCCCACCCAGGCCCCACCCCACTGGAAGCCATCAGAATCCACACCCCGGACAGAGTTTTTATTGGGTGCTGCCCCTGCAGCCCAGCCATCCCCCTCCACAGGTCCCCTTCTAGGGGGTGCGAAAGAGGAACTCCACCCATGGGGCACTTGGGACAGACCCGCCGGCCAGCGAGCAGAGAGGACGGGCTCTCCCTGGCTCTGAAGCGGCCCGGAAGCTGGGCCGGCCGGGCCAGGACTGGGGCGGCAGGTGCCGGCAGCAGTGGCCAAGCCCCCGGCGGCCCTGCCCCCGGCTCCGCTCCTCCACGTCTCCTCCCGCGAGCTCCGCAGCAGCCGCTCAGCCTCTGTCAGAGCGTGGTACCCCGGCCCGGGCTGTCACCCCGGCTGCTGCCGGAGCCCTCCACGGCCATACTGGGTGTGCTCCTGCCCTTCTGGAGCGTGTAGGCGGATGGCCCCAGGCGCAGGATCTTCCCACTGCCCAGGCACTCGCCCCCTTTGTAGAACACAGCGAACTGCAGAGGAGAAAGGCCGTGTCACCTGCAGTGCGACCCGGCATCCGGGTGCCCACAGTGCAGCCAGGAGCCCGGACCTGGGGCTGGGGAGGGGCAGTGCTCTGCCTCTCCCTCTTCTGTCCTTGTCCCCGGGGCCCAGACCAGAGGCGGGCCTGGGCAGGGCAGCCGGCGCTCCCACTAGCCGCGCAAGAGCCAGGCCTCACGGTTGCAGGGCTGGCTGTGCACCCACCCTCGCGGGCTGTGAGCCGAGCACCGCAGCCCCTCTGCCTCTCACTGCCCCCGGAGACCGGCTGCTCTGCTCGGGAGGAAGTGCCGTCCTTCCAGAGCACAAAGCCTGCTCCTCCACGCGGCCGGGCAGGTGCTGAGGAGGGCCGGGTTCCGGGGCAAAAGCAGGCGCAGACTTGGGGCTGAGGCCCCAACCCGCCTGCCAGCCGGCGTACCCCCACTCACCTGTCCCAGGGCGAGAGCCCGCACGGCCTTCACGGCCGTCACCCACACAGTGCCGTCTTGATTGAGGGTCAGCACGCAGGGCACTGGGGGAAGAGAAGGACCCTTGGAGGGGGCGCTGGCCTTGCCACGTGTGCTCAGCCCCAGGCCTTGGGCCCCCGGGGAGGAAGGAGCAGGCAGCGAGGACAAAGGAAGCTCGGGGCGACAGCCAGAGGGGCTCAGTGCCGCCCGGGCCCCGGGGCAGCACACACACTACCTACCGGCCGGCCTGCCAGTGGGACCCTCAATTCCACCCGCCCTGGCAACCTGCCCTCTTCCAGAGACCGACCCTGTGTCACAGACAAAGGAGGCTAAGCTGGCCTCAGCGCCCCCCAGGCTGTCTCTGCGTAGGCAGAGGGCAAGGAGGCCTGCACGTTATACAATCTGAAAAGTGGGGGCCCCGGCCCAGGTCGGATCGCCTGTCCTAACTCTGGCCTTGCCCGGGTAATCCCCGCTCAGTCACCTAGCGCCATCTGGTGGCGGAACCGGAAGTGGCACTCCATCATCTTGTCGCGGACCAGGGCTGCGGGCGGCTCCTCCGCCACCCAGTGCACGCGGCCGGTCCGCAGCAGGTCCCTGTACAGGGCCGGGTGGTCTGTCCGGGGGGCCTGCGGAGCGGAACGCGAGGACGTGACACCCTGGAGCCCTCAGCGGAGGGTCCTGCCCCAAAGCCCCCTCGCTGCACTTCATTAATAATGATCGTAACAGTAAACACTCACTGAAATCCACGCTGACACATGGAAATTCATGCGCTTATCCCTCGAGCCTTTCTACCCCACTTTGCAGATGAGGAAACTGAGGCACGAGAGGGAAAGTCACTCGTCACGGTCACACTCAGCAAACAGCAGAGGAGCATGCGATCCGACCCCATGACCTCTCCTCCTGGAAGTTCACCCTGCCCCTGCCACAACCCGGCGGCCCAGCGCCAGAGGCGCACGGGGCAGCCACGTCTCCACAGGGATCCCACCAAGCCCCACGTGGCTGGGGACAGGGCTCCCGGCGCCTCCATGCACCCAGCCTCCTAGGACCTAGCAGGCCTCCCCTGAGGCAGGACCAAGGGCATCAAGTCCGCGGCCCTTGGGTTCTAAGTAGATAAGGAGACCCACACAGGGGACAAGTGACGGTGGATGTCCCTTCTCAAAGCAAAAGAGACAGCTAAACTTTACACTTAAGTCCCTTTAACTCATGCTGGACCAGAATCACCGTCCAGGCCCTTGCGCCCAGGGCTCTTCTGGGCGGTGATGTCTCAGAGGCCTGCTGGCCCCTCTGCCCGCGTCTAAGGGAGGGCCCCCCAGCTCTGGGACAGAGCGCGCTCAGAGCCAGGATGCTCAACCTCGGCACGGCTGAGATTTGGGGCCGGATCACTGTGCAGGGGACGGGGCTCCCTGGCTTCACCCACTACACACCAGCAGCACCTGTTCCCCTCCTCCCTCCCCCATGCCGTGACACTGAAAATGTCCCCAGACCCTGCCAAATGTCCCAGGGAGGGGAGCAGGGCAAACATGCCCCCTTTGTGAAGCCCTGCTCTAGAGCCTGAGGACACGGTCCCGGGTCCCAGTGGCCCAGAGCCCCGCTGCGGCAGACGGCCTAGGCTGGTCCCGGCTCTGCACCCCATCTGTTCAACAGTGAGTCGCTGGAGCCCTCTGTGTGCAGGCCCAGTCCGGGGCACTGAGCCACCTCTTCTCCAAGGGACCTTCCCACGTTAACTTCATCTTTGAGTCTTGTAAAATCGGAGGAATACATCTATTTACAGGGACTGATGTGATGATTAATAATGTGACCTGCATACAATAAGAGCCTAGTAAGCACCTTAAACAAAACCCTTCTGGTACCTAGGGCCAATCCCAGGAGGATGCAGAGGAAAAGGCGAGGACGCTCCCGATCGCAGCTGCCCTGCAGATCCCCCACGCTGCCTGGCTCAGCACCGTGGGCTCTGCCGTGACTAGGCCTCCGTCACCTCACCCGCCCGACTCACCACGAGCACGTCGCCCCTGGCGCTGTCCTTCTCCACCACGTACCAGGGCTCCCGTAAGCCACCTATCTTGGCTCTCTGGCCCAAAGTATACAGGAACCAACCTGTGGAAAGAGTTTCTCAGTGAGGTGGGAGGGGCCCCGTCTCAAACGTCCCACCCTCGGGACGGGGAGGAGGCTGGGAGGCAGCAGGCAGGAGGCTCCCTCTGCGGACCCCCTGGGCAGCCTGGCTTAGGCTGTACCTCCCACCCCGTGAGGGGCCGTTCCAGCTGTGCGGCCCCCGACCCACCAGGAGCAGGGACCGCTCCTTTAGAACGTGGACCAAGTGCCCCGCCGAAGCCACAAGCCCCTCTTGCCGAGCCCCCGGGCACTAACCGCCTCGGGGCCAGGACACCCGGCTGCCCCGGTTTCTCTGTGCACCCTCCCCCCGCCACCACAAACATCACAGGGCCAGCCGGCTAGGCCACGCCTCCCCCAGCCCCCAGCCCCAAGCTCGGCGCGCCACTTCTGCAAGCCGGCAACGGAGCTGGGCTCCCCTGCGTGCCCTGGCAGCCTCCTGCCGCGACAGGCTGCGAGAGCCCTGCAAGTTGTCCCCAGCAGGGCCGGCACGTCCTCCCTCAGGAACGCTCAGCTCTCTGGGAGCCCGTGGCGTCTAAGGCCCGCTCCCTCCAACAGCACCAGGAAGGGGAAGCCGTCCGGCCCAAACCGAGGCGAGGGTCTCCAAGGAACAAGCCCCTTGGGAGTGTCCACGCCTGAGCCCCAGCCCTCGTCCTTCCGGCAGGTCAGACCCACGCTGGACCAAGTCTCGTCTGTCATCAGGCCCCCAAGGGCACAGCCCCACCGTTGACCAAGCCCGCCTCTGTCCTCCCACCTGGGCTGTGAACCCTCACGCCTGACCCGTCCTCCCCACGCCGGCTCAGGGCAGGCTCGGGGTGTCCCGACCCCCAGCAGCGTCTGCGAATGAGGGAGCAGCACCTGGGGTGCAGCACTCCGGCCAGGAGGGCCACCTTCTGGTCCCAACTCTTCACGGCGTCCTAAATCATGAAACTCGTGCTCTGAAGTCAACCTAACTCCTTCCCTCCAGTGGAGTTTTTCTGTAGTCTGGTATTCTCTATATGTAATGAAAAAATAAGTCTATTCACGGGGACTTAATACGTAACTCAGAGAGTGAGGCTCCTGAACCAGACGGCATCCTTTGTTATTGGCTGTGATGCTTTAAAGGAGCCCACGTCTTGAATCGCAAACACCCAGTCAGAGCCACTCCCACCTTCCCTGGCGCCACGCACACCCGTCCCTGAGGGCCTGGAAGCATCCCGTCTAAATTCCCAGAGCTCAAACTTGCCCCACGCCTCAAGGAGCTCAGGATGAAAAGCAGCCCAGGGGTGCATCTCACCTTTATGCGTTCCCAGAACTTTATTGTCTTCTATAGAAATAAATTTACCAGGTCGAGGCTGTAAATACTGGAAAACAAACGTTTCATTACTAACGGATCCAGGTCCAGAGCAGAAACGTGGCTCCATCCTTTTGCATCAAAAACCACTCACCTGAAGAATGAAATTTTCAAAATTTCTTTTACCAACGAAACAGATGCCCATGCTCTGAAATGAAAGGAGGGCCGACCGTGAGACGAACGGCCGGGTGGGGTCCTGCACTCCACCTGGAGAGCCTGGGCAGGGGTGGGAGGCACACGGGGCCTCTCGGGGCCTCACCTGCCCCGAGCCGCCCCACCCCCGGGCCAGGGGCCTGGCTTCCTTTCTCCAGCACCACACACACCAGTCACAGCCACAAACAGACCTCAGGGGCTTATTTCAGGCCCCAGACATGGACCTTGGCAGCTAAGTAAGCAGTGCTACCTCCACACCCAGCAGGGTCTGGCCCCGCGCTGCAGACCCTCAGACCAGCTGCCCAGGAAAGAAAACTAAAGCTGCTTAAGCCCTCAGGCCACTGTTGGTGAGCCTCAGGGGAGAGACACGGAGCAGAGCAGAAGCAGGAAGTACAAGCCAGGCCACGAGGTGAAGCATCGCGGGTGGGTCCGAGGAAGGAGAGTCTTTTCTCGAGGTGACGTTTCTAGCGCGCAGGAAGACCTAGCGGGAACAGGCCCGCCGTCCCGTGCTCGTCGTTTGGCTTCCGCGCTTCTGCGCTGACCTGTGTCCCTAGAACGCGGGTCCTATGAGGGTGGCTCCCTCGGCTCCTACCAGCCACAGCCAGAAACCGAGCAGGTAGAGACACGAGCAGAGATGATATGGGCGGAGGGATGGCTTCCCTGGGGACAGCGACTTGCCGACAAAAGCACAGCTGTGCCCGTCCCCAGGACAGACGTGAAGCAGCGGCTGCAGCTAAGGCCACCTCAACCCGAAACAGCCTGGTTAGACTGACCACCCCGGGGTCTGCCGAGCCCGCTGGGACCCCTCCCATATCGCACCCCACCCTCCAGCACCAAGCGCCCACCACACTGGCTTCACCTCAACTCCACCACTGCGCCAGGCTCGGGCCTTTGCACAGGTTCTTCCCCGACCGTCTACGGGACACTAAATCCCATTCACCCTGAGGCCTGAGGACAGACAGACTTTCCTTGGAGGCCTTTCCTGGCGTCTGTCTCTGCCCCGAATCTAGATCAGAGCCCGTGGCATTTTCTCTCACCGGACCCCACCCCTTCTCTCAGGGACACCTTCTGAGTTTACAACGGTAGGTTTGTCCGTCTGCCCCCTTGACGTAAGCTCCCCGAAGGCAGGGATGGACCTGCGCTCCTCACCGGGTCCTCAGAGGCCAGCGGTGCAGTGCCTGGCGCAAAGAAGACACCTGACGAGGCCGTGCTGACACGTGGACGGAAACAGAGATCTGCGTGCCGACGGGGGTCTCGGGGCCCGGTCCTCACCATCCCGCTCTCACCTGGCAGCTGGGCCAAGAGCACCCCAGCCAGCCACCGAGCTGCCAGGAGAGCTGCCACCCCCGGGGGGCCGAGGCACGGCCGGGAGGGAGAGGTCCCTTCTCTGCTGCTTTCTGAAGGACCCAGCCCCTCCCACTGTGTGCGTGATGGGCTCCTCGCCCGATGCCAGACCCCGGGCAGGGGAGGCGGTGCGGAACCCCAGGCTGGGAGCACGCACACCCCTCAGTCCTACCTCTTTTTTCTGAAGCACATGATGAAGTCTATTCTCAGCAGCTATTTTCTTTACAAAATCTTTCGTTAATCCCCCCAAGGGGAAGAGGGTTCTCCTCAGTGCATCCTGGGAAACCTGGCTGAGAAAGAAGGTCTGGTCTTTAAAGCTGTCAGCTGCTTGGAGAAGTTTTACCACTGCCAAGAGTAAAGAACAAAAGATGTTGCAGCAATAAAAATAATCATACTTTGCTTTTAATAATGTCCCTCTGTTTACTTTGATAGATTACCCCTGGTCTGGCAGAAACAAAGATCAATACTCAATAGCAGATCTCCAGAAAAGAGAACTGCCGTGGTTAAGGTAAGAAAAATTCTCATCCCTAATTGATCCCCTACTGAAAAAAATACACAGAAGGTAGAGTTCATGTGATAAGGACATTTATTCCAGTTCACATGTTAGACTATATTTGCAAAGATTGAACATCACATGACAAAAATGTTACAAAGTATTAAGAAAAAAACAAACTCAGCCACATCTGGGAAAACTGGACGAGACCACGTACAGAAAACCCTGCTGAAACGGTGTCAGCTGTGCTGCTTCCTAAAAACCACAGGATGTGTTTGCACCGTGGCTGCTCCCAGGGGCCCTGCTCACCTCCCAGGCCCCACAGTGGACGCCAACCACGCCCCCCAGCAGCACCCGGCTTCTAAACGTACGCCCCACTTGGTCACAGTGGGCTTTTCTTATGGTTCGAGCTGACGTCCGTCAGCTGCTCCTCGGCAGTTTCTCTAATGTTCTGTTCACTGTAAACACCCGTTCCCGCCTGGGCAGCAACAGTGCAGAGCTGTGGCTGGCCCCGGCCACGGGATGCGGCTCAGAGCACAAGGCCCGGCTCCATCTCCGGGTCCCTCGGTCCTGCCTGGTGTGCTACAGACCTTCCATGACCGCCAACGCTGGGTCCCCCACTCTGCAGCTCAATGACCAACGGAGGAAACTGAACGTGACACCAGTGTTCCGGATTCTTTCCACGTGACTCCCATCCAGGGCTAAGCAAAGCCTCGGCAAGTCACACCCACAGCTCACACCCGTGCCAAGGGTACAAACAGCCCAAGTGCAGCGTGCAGATCGGCCCAGTCACGTGTGTAACATGCTCTCTGTGTAGCTAATGTTTTCCACCCGTGACCTCAAATTTGATTCTCACTTTAGCCCTATGATAGAATTATCCCCATTTTCAGATGAGGAAACTGAGGCTCAGATCATTAAAGCGACTGCCCACAATGGTGCAGGGAGAGAAGCACAGTGGTGGAAACTGAGCTCAATCGCCTGGTTTCTATTCCATCACTTTCTATGTAGAAAACAACAAAATCAAGTGAAAAGTGAAAAACCAAGTTCAGTCAGCCAGTCATCAGGTAGGCAGACCCATTTGCCAAAGGCTCTGTTTTTGTTTCAAAACTAAACTTAAACAGTCTAAGTGCATAGAAAAGCCTCAGAATACTGGGAGCAATTTCTCAAAGTTCTGGGTTATTTTAAAACAAACACAAAATCTATGATTTTTAAGAAAGAAAGCAGGAACCCTAAACCACGGAGAGGGACGCCTGCTAGGCGATGGTCTGCCTGTGCCTAGAGCCTCATTCACACCTTCGCTCCTCCGGGTCGGCCGTGGTGCCACCTGCCACGGGGACGGGGGAGGACATCTACCCAGGCCCAGGGCCAGGGATCAGGAGGGCAGGCTGGACTCTGCTGCCCCTGTGCACTCTCCCCAGGGGCCCAGGCCAGGAGGCCCAAGACCAGGTCTCCAGGGCAACTGAGTCAGAGCAAAATAAAAATCTCTAGGTGCCTAAAACGCACACAGAGAACAAAGACACTGTGGTATTATTAAAATAGCTACACAGAACAAAGCACACGCCAATGCAGTCAGAGGTCTGAGTGCCTTCGGCCTGTCAAAAAGGCCCAGAAAGCTCTGTAAGGCGCCACATTTTCTAGGAGGTAAGCGGGGATGGCTGTGTGACATGGAAACAAATCCTTCATCTACTCAGGCCCCTTAGACCTACTTTCACTGGGCAAATTCCACCATGGAGTCCCCAGGTGGCAGGGCTGGGCAGTGTGCAGGGTTTCCTGGTGAGGGTTGCCCAGGAGTGCGAAGGCAGCAACCGGGGAGGGAAGCGGTCAAAACACACACACACACACACACACACACACACACACACACACCACACACACACACACACACACCACACACACACACACACACACACATGTCCCCTCAGGGAACACAGACGGCCCAGCGCCCTGCAGGCAGCAGCGAGAGGCCTTTCCAACATCAAGCTGTGTCCTTGTCTGGGCCCTGCCAGTAAGGTTATCTCTGGCCTCGGCTGCTGTGAGAGGGGGAAGGAGGGAGGGAGAAGGAAAACAGGGTGGCCAAGCTGCAGCCTCCAAATCAGGCCGGATGATATGGAGGAGGGCGCAACGACCAGGGACGTCGGAGCTGAACAGACCCAGCTGGGATCCAGCCCCCCAACCCGAGGCACCCCGGTTGGCGAGTGCAGCCAAGCTTCAGTTTCCTCATCTGAGAAACAGAACCAGAGAACCCGCATGCTGGCACTGCCAAGAGGGGCGCGGGGAGGGAGGCGGTGGGTGTGATGCAGCCAGGGCAGGCCAGATGCGGAGAAATGCCAACTCCCCCATGGGCCTGCAGCAGTGGAAACTGCCTGCAGAAACATGGCTCCGAGCCCCATCTTGTCCTTCACTTAATAACGATGCAAATTCCTCTGTTCTACATGCAGATGTACACCAGGACAAGCCAGCAGCTTTCCAGGTGACTGCCCGGCATTTTCTAGGCAGGTGGAACTTTGCTCCCTTTGACACTGATAAGCTAATTTATATATGTAATCTTCGTAAGCATAGTTACAAGCCTGGCTGCCAGGCCTGTGCCATGTCAGGTCCCAGCTCTCATGCCACACTAAAGTACACCTCAATCTCAAGTCCTCAAAAACTCGAGGGTAAGAATCAGGCCCTGTTACACTCCAATTATTATTGTCGTGCGTCTCCTCCCAGAACTGGGTTATGAATTACGGCTTCAGTTTCCCAGCAGCCCTGGCCCGGGCGCCCGCCTGAGCCTCCTCCTGGTACCAATCACAGGCCCTTGGGGAAAACGACCCTCTCGGTAACTGTCCTTTTTCGAAGAGGAAACCAAAACCAACGAGCTAGTTTGGAACACACGGAGAGAAGTCATGCAGGTGTGCTCAAACAACTCACTGTCATTCTTCAAAATACTTTACTTTATTCACAAACAATTAAGCTCTGGCCCAGGCACTTTTACTCACCATTTCTAATTTCAAATCGATTTCTGAAAAGCCCTTCTGGCCTCTTAATGTGCTTCTGCTGAAAGACCTCTTCATCTTCCAGGGACGTTCTTGCATAGTGACCCGTAGCGACTGCATCTGCTCCTGGGAGGTTTTTAAAAACACGAGGATCAGATTTTATTTTAAATTTTTTTTTTAATTTTAATTTTGTAGTACAGATGTCTATCCTGGCTGTCAAATACTTTAATATAACTGACATTCTGTTTTTTTAATTTTTTGGCTGCATTGGGTCTTCGTTGCTGCGCGTGGCCTTTCTCTAGTAGTGGCGATCGGGGGCTACTCTTCGCTGAGGTGCATGGGCTTCTCATTGCGGTGGCTTCTCTTGTTGCGGAGCATGGGCTCTAGGCACGTGGGCTTCAGTAGTTGTGGCACGTGGGCTCAGCAGTTGTGGCTCACAGGCTCTAGAGCACAGGCTCAGTAGTTGTGGCACACGGGCTTAGTTGCTCCACGGCATGTGGGATCTTCCCAGACCAGGGATCGAACCTGTGTCCCCTGCATTGGCAGGCAGACTCTTAACCACTGCACCACCAGGGAAATCTCCAGAGATTTTTTTAAAAATTTAATTTATTTTTTATACAGCAGGTTCTTATTAGTTATCTATTTTATACATATTAGCGTATATATGTCAATCCCAATCTCCCAATTCATCCCACCACCACTACCCCCCGCCGCTTTCCCCCCTTGGTGTCCATACGTTTGTTCTCTACATCTGTGTCTCTATTTCTGTCTTGCAAGCCGGTTCATCTGTACCATTTTTCTAGATTCCACATGTACACATTAACATACGATATTTGCTTTTCTCTGACTTACTTCACTCTGTATGACAGACTCTACGTCCATCCATGTCTCTACAAATGACCCAATTTCATTCCTTTTTATAGCTGAGTAATATTCCATTGTATATATGTACCATATCTTCTTTATCCATTCGTCTGTCGATGGGCATTTAGGTTGCTTCCATGAACTGGCTATTGTAAATAGTGCTGCAATGAACACTGGGGTGCATGTGTCTTTTTGAATTATAGTTTTCTCTGGTTATATGCCCAGTAGTGGGATTGCTGGGTCATATGGTAATTGTATTTTTAGTTTTTTAAGGAACCTCCATATTGTTCTCCATAGTGGCTGTTTACATTCCCACAAACAGTGCAAGAGGGTTCCCTTTTCTCCACACCCTCTCCAGTATTTGTTGTTTCTAGATTTTCTGATGATGCCCATTCTAACCAGTGTGAGGTGATACCTCATTGTAGTTTTGATTTGCATTTCTCTAATAATTAGTGATGTTGAGCAGCTTTTCATGTGCTTCTTGGCCATCAGTATGTCTTCTTTGGAGAAATGTCTATTTAGGTCTTCTGCCCATTTTTTGACCGGGCTGTCTGTATTTTTAATATTGAGCTGCACGAGCTGTTTATGTATTTTGGAGATTAATCCTTTGTCCGTCGATTCGTTTGCAAATATTTTCTCCCATTCTGAGGGTTCTCTTTTCATCTTGTTTATAGTTTCCTTTGCGGTGCAAAAGCTTTTAAGTTTCATTAGGTCCCATTTGTTTACTTTTGTTTTTATTTCCATTACTCTAGGAGGTGGGTCAAAAAAGATCTTGCTGTGATTTACGTCATATTGTGTTCTTCCTATGTTTTCCTCTAAGGGTTTTATAGTGTCCGGTCTTACATTTAGATCTTTAATCCATTTTATTTTTGTGTATGGTGTTAGGGAGTGTTCTAATTTCATTCTTTTACATGTAGCTGTCCGTTTTCCCAGCACACTTATTGAAGAAACTGTCTTTTCTCCATTGTATATCCTTGCCTCCTTTGTCATAGATTAGTTGACCATAGGTGCGTGGGTTTATGTCTGGGCTTTCTATCCTGTTCCATTGATCAATATTTCTGTTTTTGTGCCAGTACCATATTGCCTTGATTACTGTAGCCTTGTAGTATAGTCTGAAGTCAGGGAGCCTGGTTCCTCCAGCTCCTTTTTTTCCCCTCAAGATTGCTTTGGCTATTTGAGGTCTTTTGTGTCTCCATACAAATTTTAAGATTTTTTTGTTCTAGTTCTGTAAAAAAAATGCCATTGGTAATTTGATAGGGATTGCACTGAATCTGTAGATTGCTTTGGGTAATATAGTCATTTTCACAACATTGATTCTTCCAATCCAAGAGCATGGTATATCTCTCCATGTGTTTTTGTCATCTTTGATTTCTTTCATCAGTGTCTTATAGTTTTCTGAGTACAGGTCTTTCACCTCCTTAGGTAGGTTTATTCCTAGGTATTTTATTCTTTTTGTTGCAGTGGTGAATGGGACTGTTTCCTTAATTTCTCTTTCAGATTTTTCCTCATTAGTGTATAGGAATGCAAGAGATTTCTGTGCATTAATTTTGTATCCTACAACCTTACCGAATTCATCGATTAGCTCTAGTTTTCTGGTGGCATCTTTAGGATTATCTATGTATAGTATGTCATCTGCAAACAGTGACTGTTTTGCTTCTTCTTTTCCAATTTGTATTCCTTTTATTTCTTTTTCTTCTCTGATTGCCATCATTAGGACTTCCAAAACTATGTTGAATAATAGCGGCGAGAGTGGACATCCTTGTCTTGTTCCTGATCTTAGAAGAAATGCTTTCAGTTTTTCACCATTGAGAATGATGTTTGCTGTGGGTTTGTCATATATGGCCTTTACTATGTTGAGGTAGGTTTTCTCTATGCCCACTTTCCGGAGAGTGTTTATCATAAATGGGTGTTGAATTTTGTCAAAAGCTTTTTCTGCATCTATTGAGATGCTCATATGGTCTTTATTCTTCAATTTGTTAATATGGTGTATCACATTGGTTGATTTGTGTATAATGAAGAATCCTTGCATCCCTGGGATAAATCTCACTTGATCATGGTATATGATCCTTTTAGTGTGTTGTTGGATTCTGTCTGCTAGTATTTTGTTGAGGATTTTGGCATCTGTATTCATCAGTGATATTGGTCTGTAATTTTCTTTTTTTGTAGTATCTCTGTCTGGTTTTGGTATCAGGGTGATGGTGGCCTCATAGAATGAGTTTGGGAGTGCTCCTTCCTCTGCAATTTTTTGGAAGAGTTTGAGAAGGATGGGTGTTAGCTCTTCTCTAAATGTTTGATAGAATTCACCTGTGAAGCCATCTGGTTCTGGACTTTTGTTTGTTGGAAGATTTTTAATCACAGTTTCAATTTCATTACTTGTGATTGGTCTGTTCATATTTTCTATTTCCTCCTGGTTCAGTCTTGGAAGGTTATACCTTTCTAAGAATTTGTCCATTTCTTCCAGATTGTCCATTTTATTGGCATACAGTTGCTGGTAGTAGTCTCTTAGGATGCTTTGTATTTCCGCGGTGTCCGTTGTAACTTCTCCTTTTTCATTTCTAATTTGATTGATTTGCGTCCTCTCCCTTTTTCTTGATGAGTCTGGCTAAAGGTTTATCAATTTTGTTTATCTTCTCAAAGAACAAGCTTTTAGTTTTATTGATCTTTGCTATTGTTTTCTTTGCTTCTATTTCATTTATTCCAGCTCTGATCTTTATGATTTCCTTCCTTCTACTGACTTGGGGTTTTGTTTGTTCTTCTTTCTCTAGCTGCTTTAGGTGTAAGGTTAGATTGTTTATTTGAGCTTTTTCTTGTTTCTTGAGGTAGGACTGTATTGCTATAAACTTCTCTCTTAGAACTGCTTTTGCTGCGTCTCATAGGTTTTGGATCGTTGTGTTTTCCTTGTCATTTGTCTCTAGGTATTTTTCGATTTCCTCTTTGATTTCTTCAGTGATCTCTTGGTTATTTAGTAACGTATTGCTTAGCCTCCATGTGTTTGTGTTTTTTACGTTTTTTCCTGTAATTTATTTCTAATCTCATAGCATTATGGTCAGAAAAGATGCTTGATATGATTTCAATTTTTTAAAATTTACTGAGGCTTGATTTGTGACCCAAGATGTGATCTATCCTGCAGAATGTTTCGTGTGCACTTGAGAAGAAAGTGTAATCTGCTGTTTTTGGATGGAATGTCCTATAAATATCCATTAAATCTATCTGGTCTATTGTGTCATTTAAAGCTTGTGTTTCCTTATTAACTTCCTGTCTGGATGATCTGTCCACTGCTGTAAGTGAGGTGTTAAAGTCCCCCACTATTATTGTGTTCCTGTTGATTTCCTCTTTTATAGCTGTTAGCATTTGCCTTATGTATTGCGGTGCTCCTATGTTGGGTGCATATATATTTGTAATTGCTATATCTTCTTCTTGGATTGATCCCTTGATCATTATGTAGTGTCCTTCCTTGTCTCTTGTAACATTCTTTATTTTTAAGTCTACTTTATCTGATATGAGTATTGCTACTCCAGCTTTCTTTTGATTCCCATTTGCATGGAATATCTTTTTCCATCCCCTCACTTTCAGTCTGTATGTGTCCCTAGGTCTGAAGTGGGTCTCTTGTAGACAGCATATATATGGGTCTTGTTTTTGTATCCATTCAGTGAGCCTGTGTCTTTTGGCTGGAGCATTTAATCCATTCACATTTAAGGTAATTATCGATATATATTTTCCTATTACCATTTTTTTAGTTGTTATGGGTTTGTTTTTGTAGGTCCTTCTCTTCTCTTGTGTTTCCCACTTAGAGACGTTCCTTTAGCATTTGTTGTAGAGCTGGTTTGGTGGTGCTGAATTCTCTTAGCTTTTGCTTGTCTGTAAAGCTTTTGATTTCTCTGTCAAATCTGAATGAGATCCTTGCTGGGTAGAGTAAGCTTGGTCGTAGGTTCTTCTCTTTCATCACTTTAAATATATCATGCCACTCCCTTCTGGCTGGTAGAGTTTCTGCCGAGAAATCAGCTGTTAACCTTATGGGAGTTCCCTTGTATGTAATTTGTCGTTTTTCCCTTGTTGCTTTTAATAATTTTTCTTTGCCTTTAATTTTTGTCAGTTTGATTACTATGTATCTCGGCGTGTTTCTCCTGGGGTTTATCCTGCCTAGGACTCTATGTGCTTCCTGGACTTGGATGGCTATTTCCTTTCCCATGTTAGGGAAGTTTTCGACTATAATCTCTTCAAATATTTTCTCAGGTCCTTTCTCTCTCTCTTCTCCTTCTGGGACCCCTATAAGGCAAATGTTGGTGCGTTTAATGTTGTCCCAGAGGTCTCTTAGGCTGTCTTCATTTCTTTTCATTCTTTTTTCTTTATTCTGTTCCACGGCAGTGAATTCCACCATTCTGTCTTCCAGGTCACTTTTCCGTTCTTCTGCCTCAGTTATTCTGCTAATGATTCCTTCTAGTGTATTTTTCATTTCAGTTATTATATTATTCATCTCTGTTTGTTTGTTCTTTAATTCTTCTAGGTCTTCGTTAAACATTTCTTGCATCTTCTCGATCTTTGCCTCCATTTTTTTTCCCGAGGTCCTGGGTCATCTTCACTATCATTGTTCTGAATTCTTTTTCTGGAAGGTTGCCTATCTCTACTTCATTTATTTTTCTCGGGTTTTATCTTGTTCCTTCATCTGGTACATAGTCCTCTGCCTTTTCATTTTGTCTATCTTTTCTGTGAATGTGGTTTTTGTTCCACAGGCTGCAGGATTGTAGTCCTTCTTGCGTCTGCTGTCTGCCCTCTGGTGGATGAGGCTATCCCAGAGGCTTGTGCAAGCTTCCTGATGGGAGGGACTGGTGGTGGATAGAGCTGGGTGTTGCTCTGGTGGGCAGAGCTCAGTCTGCTAGTGTTGGAGGGTCTCCTTCAGAGGCGGGGGACAGCTGTGGCTCACCACGAGGACAAGGACACTGGCAGCAGAAGTTCTGGGAAGTACTCCTTGGTGTGAGCCCTCCTGGAGTCTGCCATTAGCCCCACCCTTATTTTTTTAATTTTTATCTAAAAAATATTTTTGGTCGTGCCACACAGCATGTGGGCTCTTAGTTCCCTGACCCAGGATTGAACCCGCACCCCCTGCAGTGGAAGCACAAGTCTTAACCACTGGACCACCAGGGACGTCCCGAGGATCAAATTTTAGACTTGCACTTGCTGGCCTTGGCCAGTCTGAGCCCAGGGTGCACCAAGCAGCAGTCAGATGCCAGGTCTCACACCAGGCAGTCTGTGCAGATTACCTGCCCCACTCCCAAACACCCAGATCCCAGGGAATAGAGGCACACTTGAAATTCCATTAAATAAGCAGCCTTTAAGTCTCTAAATTGATATAATCTTGCTACAAGATTTCACTGTATCTCTAAGAGTGTTTCTAAAGTTAATATCTATCCATTCATTCTAGCTTAAGGAAAAATTCAGATATGCACACAAAGATTTAAGTACAAAAAGCTAATTTCAGTGTTTCTTATACTAAGGAAAAACTGAAAACAACCAAAACGTTCAACACCAGGAGAATATGAAGTAAATTAAAGTGCCATTGCCATAATAGCAGTGCCACTTACACAGAATTTTTAATGGGAAAATGCTTATGGTATTGTTCAGTAGGAAAAAAAGTTTATGACTCTACTTTTTTTAATGTACAGAAAAAAATGAAGACAAATATCAGAAAGTCTTTTCCTTTGATTCTGGGAGATGAAATTATAGGTGACACTTTCCCTTATCTTTTTTACTCTTCTGAGTTTTAAATTTTCTTTAATAAATACATATTATTTTTATAACAGTGAAGGACCATCCAGCATAGTCAATTTCTTCTTTCCACATAATGCAAAAAAGTGAAAGAACCTACCAAGGCACATATTAATCCATAACCTTTGCACTGTGTGAAAATTTCAGACATTTCGTATTGCAAGAGACTTTTTCCAGGAAGGTGCAGCAAAACTGATTCAGTACTTAACCAACCAAAGTAGCTCAGTGTAAAACAAAAGACACAGTAAGAATTAACTGCTGCATATTAACTACTTGAAAAAGCACATTTAGGAACACATTATTAAATCTTGATTGATTTTCTAACAGAGGAAAAAAAAAACTTTATTTCCTTAAAGAACCACCAGTTACACTGCAAAAATGTAGGATTCTTTGTGAGAAGCCCTAAGATTTCAGAAGTCTAGGTTTCGAGTATTTTTATTCTGTGCTGTACTGTTCACACAGTAAATTCAGACTCAGAAACATTTACTGCAGAAATTCTTCCAAAGCATCCCTAACAGATGGCCACCTAGGGGCTCCCTGAAAAGCTAAGGTGACAAGGAGCTTCAAGCTCTACAAAGGCAAGCATCATTCCCCGTGAAGGGCTGTTTGTGCCTCCCTGGAGTGAAATCTTTCTCCTGCGCACCCCAGCTCTGCCCTCTGGGGTCCCACGCTAGAACGTGATCCTGAGTCACACGCTTGCGTGCTGCTATGATGGCCCCAAAGTATCATCAGATGGAGTATTTCCCACACTCTCAAAATCAAAACCAACTCACGCGCTCCATGAGCCTGTCACTCTTTTTCCCGAGTAAACTGGAACTAAATGCAGCCACTAGACGTAGGCTGCCCAGTGTGGACCCCAGCGGACCCCTCCCCCTTCCTCGGATGTCCTGACCACAAGGCAAACTTGGGCTGCACTGGCTTTGATGCCAGACTGCAGGCTCACAGTCAGCTCGAGGCCCCTCGAGGTCCTAGATCGACTCCCAATCCTGTACCAGGAGATTTAATTACTGAGCCTAGGTAGCAAACTTTGCATTTATCTCTACTCAATTTCATGTTATTGGTGTTAGCCCAGCATTCAAATTTGTTAGGACTTCAATTTGTAGTTCTCATGGGCGTTTTTAGTAAAAAATAACCTAACTCCATGAACCGACTTTTCATCATTGTCATCTCAGTGGCAGGTCACTTGCACATCGGGTTGGCAAGCTGACTCTGTCCCCTTTTAAGTCATTACAAAGTGCTGACAGGACAGAGTGGCCAGTGGTCCTGTGACCCCACTGGGCCACTGGCACACAGCATGTCTTGGCACATGGCCAGATGTGGCAGGGTGAGCTGCAATGGGCCAGAACAACGTGAAAGACCAGCATCCAGAACTCCAGAAGCTCATTATGGTGGCCCTGACAGCAGGGGACAAGAAAAAGAACCTGAATTCACAAGAGCACAGCAACAGATACCACGAGGAGCCTAAGTAAGCAGGTCAGCAGCAGGGGGTTCAACAAACAGGAATGGGGATGTCCCACCAGGCAGACGGGAATGAGAAGGCAGAACGCTGGGAACAGACAAAATCTGCAGGAAAGCTGTCAGTGGCAGCAGGACCTTGAGCAGAAACGGGCTTTCAGAACACGAGACAAAGCAGAATCCTGCTTTTAAAGCAAGAGAAAAGGTCTCAGTAGGACCAGCAAAAAGGATGACTAATAAGAAACTAAATGCCGAGTTTCTTAAGCTCTGAATTAGGGCTCCTGAAACTTCCACTAAATATAACCACATCTGGAACTAGAGCTGCTTTGAGCAAAGCCGAACCTGCAGGCAGGGTCTAGGGGCCTCACCTTTCAACTCTTGCCAGTGATCCAACACTTCTTTCCTCAGGGTTTTCTGAGGTTAGTTCTCCTGAAATCCACTGTGCTGGTCCTTACAGCTGTGCGGTCCGTGACAAAGACGCACTCTCTTCTCCCGGGGATCCTATCATTTGTGCATCGCCAGAGAGTTCTTTCTTATCCAGTGAAATACAAAATACTATTGTTTTCACTGCTTCCTTTCCTTCTGCAAGATGAAACTGCTTACAAGGTTTTGACTTCTGGCTTTCTCTGAAAATCTTATGATATTCTCCTTTTTCAATTTCAAGATATTTTATTATTTTTTTAAACAGCTCACAACACTAAGCTTCTGGTCCATTCTGCCTGCCACTGCACAAGCTACAAACATTTGCTCAGCAGTCGAGAGGCACTCTTTAGTAGCATGTTTGAGAAGTGAATAAAAATCCATCTAGAACAAATATTCCAGTAGTTTCCATAGGAACACAGATAAGTGTGACCCCATCTCCCGGGCTTCCACATTGCCGCAGCTGTGCCAAGCCTACTCACACAGAAATCTCAAACCTCGCAGAAACTAAGTTAAATGGTCCCCCCAAAGCCTGAATTCAAGCTAAACTCACAGTTAACAGCTACGAGAATGGTGTCTACACATCAATACAAGTTGCAGCACAGGCTGCTGGGTGACCTTCATTCTACTCTCCCAAGCACACGACACAGGCACAGTGCCAACATCCTGCTCCTCTAATTTGTGTACGAAGTTGTGGTTCTGGATTTGCTGCATCAGTTGCCACGTGGGCCCTGACATCACACAGCAGATGGTCAGCCTCTGGAATCCACTGGAAGTGGAAGCAGCAGCGACAGCGTGAGCACCCATGTTTTTCAAAGAACATCCAATCTCCCACACGCATCTCGGCAAGTTACAGCGCTCAACGATGCGATCGAGGTCATCATAGGTTGGTCTCCAGATGCTGGATGGATAATACTTCCCATCTGGTTTGGGGCTCTTCTGCAGAAGGGGGCTTCATGTGTGCACGGTCATAAAGGATGCAGCTGAAAGATCCATATACTCCATCATTCACGTAATACATAAAAGTCTGTTCACTCAACTCATCTTCATCATCAGAGCCTGTCTGTTCCTCTATTGTGAGTTTTTTTTGCAATGATATTAACTGTGAGCTTGAAAGCTGATGCAACATAGTATCCGCCTGGCTCAGCTATGATTCTCACTCTGGGGTCTAATGGAAAATACTTGTCCAAGGCTGGGTTGATCTCTTCAAATTTAAGCTTTACATCCTCAGATCCAGAAAAGTCACCACCAATATCAAACAGATACATGTTGAAACCAACCTCAGCTCCCGGAAATCTTATGATTTTTAAAAAGACAAATGAAGATAATCCAAATTACTTACCAAGATTATCCACAGCGTAATTAAAAAAACAACTGAATTTGATATGCTTGTTGCAGACTATGTCAGGATTGGGAGTTCTTCCTTTTTCATATTCATTTAAAAAATCACTGGAATAAAAGGAAAAGACTTTTCATTTCTAAGTGTGAGACACTCTATGGAAAAATAAATCAGCTAAATTACCTGCTTAATTTAGAGTTTCTCCCTGTCTTACCGAAACTATAATTTTCTGCAAAACAGAAGAGCTTCAGTATAGAGCCATTTTCAATATTTTCATCAAATATGTTTAAAGACAGCTGTACTTTCCATCTGAACCTACACTCACCAGGCACCAGGTCCCATCGCACCGTTTCCCAAAATAAGACCCAAAGGACACCCTCCATCAGAATCACCTGAAGCGCCTGCTCAAGTGCAGGTTCCAGGGCCCCATCCCAGACCCAGGTCCAGGTATCTGTTTAAGCAGCACCCCAGCTGATTCTTCAGCCTGACATCTACTGCCCAGTAGATTTGTCCTCAGGGACCAGTCACAGCCAGCCTTCCATGGGAGACCTCAGCCTTAGCTCCCTTATACTAATTTAGCAGAGACACTAAAGAGACTTCTGGCAGGTAGCACAGTAACAGGAATAAGAGCTAGGGGGTGCTCTGGGATGCAAGCCTGGCCTCTAGCACAGACTCCCTGAGGGCAGCTGAGGCCTCCCACACACAATCTTCAGCACCACTGCCAAAACAAAAAGTGCTGGCTGCACGCCATTGGCCCGGCTGACTACGGCAGTCCTGCCCTTAGGAAGCCATCTGCGTCGGGAACTGCACCCACCTGAACACATCATTCCAATACTCCTTCACGTAGGACACTTGATGGAAGGGGATGTCTAGGATTTGGCAAACTCTGTAAGCATCTTCGCAGTCTTTGTCAGCCGTGCAAACTCCATGCTCATCCAGCGAGTCCCAGTTCTTCATAAACACCCCTGTCACCTGGTAACCTGGGGGAGGGGCGAAGGACAAATTAAAGAGAGTATATGAAATCAACCTTGGGTGGAAAAAGCAGTGACTCCTGAGCTCTCCTGGGCCTCTGTGCACTGGTGCCTGGCAGTCCCCCCCTTTGCCACGTGGCCTTCTGTGCTCTGACTACATCTTAGTGCAAACTGTTCCTGACTCTCCGACTGATGCTCCCACCCTGACCCTCCCCCTGCACTTTGTAAAGGCCTCCATCATCACAACACGCTGTGGGGCTGTACTGACTGCCTGCGTCCCCAAGGTGTGAACAAGACGCCATTTTTTTCATCTTCGTGCTCCCACGCACAATGCCAAGCACATAGAGAGGCGCAGCCAACGTGTGACTGAATGAAAGAAGAGCAGAAATTCAGCACAATTTTTCGAAACAAATAAAATCCACCATTCAGTTATCAGAAAAGTAAACTCATTTCAAAAGTTATTTCCAATTACCAACTAAGAATTAGATTCTAAGTCATCAGACGTAAAGACATTTAAAATTTTGGCTACTTTATTGTAAGGGCTGTACTATCTGTATATTTTGAGACCGTTTTCTCCCTTTTCTGTCGCTTACAAAGTACCCAACCATATATTGGAAAGACCAACTTTAGGACTACATAGGTGTCTACCACATATGAGAAATCTGTTTTTTGGGTAGGCTCAATGTAATGAAAGACAGGGCATTTGACCGTAAAAGGTTTAATACAGTACTCCAAAGAACAGATTCAGTGACACAGCTTCGCCAAACACTAAAAGGTCACATTAGCAAGACCACCCCCCATCCCAGCAGGTCATAGGCCCTCCCTCCTCTGCTTCTCTTACAGTGCACACCACACTAGGTGCCAGTAGCTCCCGTCCACGCTCCCTGTAGCTCACTAAAACGTGGAGCTGTGTCTCGTACACCCACGTGTCCCCAGCGCCCAGCAGTGCCCAGCAGAGAACAAGAGCTTAACCAGAACAAATACACAACTCCACATCCAGAGCTTTAAAAATCCCCTCTTCTACAGCCTGATCTGCCTGCTCATCTTTCTCCTGGAGATGTGACCCACTTACACGGGCACAGGCTCTGGCACTCCAGGAGGGGACCACAGCACCTTGCCAGTCCTTAACTTTCCAGGAGGCACGTGACAGAACACGCACGTCCAACAAGACTGGGAAAAACCCCGATGCCGAGTGGAGGGGACCAGGCTTTTTCTGTGCTACGTCCATCAGCTTCTCCCATGGAGCAGCAAAACCCAAGGAAGCTGGAATACGAAGCTGTACAGTCTGGATTCTGGGAAGGAGAGCTTACCTTCCTGAAGCAGTAAAATAACATATCTAGTCTCTCCAGGGCCACCTGCCACATCTCCCCAAACATGTCACAGCCCTGTCAGAACCCTTCAAGGGCTCTGCACTGCTACCCAACACAGTCGAAAGCCCCTAATAGAACATATTGCATAACCAGGGCTCAACCTACCTCTCCACCCCCCTCTCCTTCTGATAGGGACAGAGTAAAGGGACAAAGTAGGTAATTAAATAGTTAGTCCCATTAGGGGATTGTAATTAAAGAAGAAAGTATGGGAGACCCCTGTACGTTAATGATCACTCAAGAAAGCAGGTTTGCTTAACCATAAAACCAAGCAGGCTTGCTTAGCAACAAAACCATGCAACAGAAGCATGAGACATGCCCCCAAACAATAAAGCAATGCTGGCATGAGACCCACATCCTGCCCAGTGAGCTCAGTAAGTTAATGATTCCTAGGACACGCTACTCTGTGCACTCAAAACAAAAATATAAGGAAAGGGTGACATTATACTGAAAACTGAGAAGATTTACCATTTTTAGGATACGTTACTGCCTTTTTGTTCATTCTCATTGTGCCATGACAGTCCTGGCTTGACCATGGAGGGACAAGAAAACTCCTCCACCCAATGTGGAGGAGCTGAAGATGGAAGACTGACGTCTACTCAAGAATGAGGAAGAAGGTGGTCTTTTCCCCCTCCCCGCTTCTCCTCTGATTTTAAAACTGTAACCCACTAAGTTCTCAGGGCACAGCACCCTCTCGCCCACCTGCTTGTAAGCCTCACAAGCGTCCTATTCTAATACATCCCTTATCTATCACTTTGCCTCTCGCTGAATTCTTTCTGCGCTGAGATGTAAAGAACCAGAGCTCCTCGGGACCGCCCCCGCCCCCAAACGCCACCTCACGGTCTCACTTCCACCTCCCTCTGGCCAGAGCCGGCTCCTGCTGCTGACTCTGCCAGAAGTGCTTTCCTCCTCCCGGATCTTTGCTTAGTGAAATCCTACTCCTCCTTCAAGTCTTGCAACCATGGATTTGAGGAGTCTAGGTCTCCCATCTTCCAGGTTGGCACCTCCTCAACTAAAAAGCCTTCCTCTACTCCAAACTCGAACTTTCGGTTTGTTTAGCCTCACTTTGCGTTGGACACATGAACCTGGGTTCGACAAGTCTCAGCTCAAACACTACCATCTCTGTGATTCTTTGATTCCCCCTTTCTCGCAATTATATATGCCTACAGTTTGCCTAGACTGCTATTTAACTCTTTTTATTGCACCTTTCATAACAGCTACAGTTACTCATAATATGAACTAATAACCACTACTGTTTTCTGAGTGCCTAATATGTGCTGGGCACTGGGGTTAAGTCTCCGTATGAATTATGTTATCTAATACTTCCAGTAACCCTGGGAGGTAGGTGTTCTCTCCACTTCACAGACAGGGAGCGCTTAAATCACTCGTCCCAGGTCAGGAGCCTTGCACTCACTCTGCATTGAAAGTGCCTAAGCACGAAAGGCGGCTCACAGCAGAGGGTCCACAAGTGTCACTAGGGGTACGAGGCCTGACAATGAGAGAGGGCCACACAGACGGAGAAGTCAGACGGGCAGTTCATCTCAGCTCCCGACCCGGGGCACCCGTTAGTCGCCTGAAGAAACACAAGCGCTTTTGCGCAAAAGTTTGTCATCCACCGAACCAAGACCACAGACGCGATTTAATAAGCAGACCACCCGTCGGTACTTGTCGCACACGTTGCCTGACGGCCATGTCGTGTGTCGTAAGGACAAGCAACACCACGGAGGCTGCTGTGCCCGCAGAGGTCAGGGCTCCCCAGGCTAAGTGCGGACGACGCCGCCATCGCCCCGGGCGCAGGGCCTCGGAGCCAGGGAGAAACGCGGCCCCAGGAAGTCGGAGACACCCCCCACTTCACTGCGTCGGTAACGGGGGGCCCGACTGCTCCCCAGCAGTCGGGGCTGCGGTCGCGCGCTCTCCGACCCCCAGGCACAGGGTGAGGGGCCGGGGCGCCGCACGACCGGAGGGGACTCTCCGAGAAGGGGCCGCTCAGGGGCGGTCTGGGCCCTCGGCCGCCTCACCTCTCCGCCTCAGCAGCAGCGCGGCCACGGCGCTGTCCACCCCGCCCGACACGGCGCACACGACGTGCCGCGCCCCCTGCATCGCGCGCGGCCACCTTTCCTCGCCGCCGCCGATTCCACGTCGCGCCGGAAGTCCCGCCCCCCTCGGCGGCGTTCTCGCAGAAGAGGCCCGGCGGGAAGCATGTTCTCGGCGTCCTGAGTTCCACCTGGCCCGCCGCTCCCCGGCTTCAGTTCGCGAGTCCGGCTCTCCGCCCACGCCCCCTGCCAGCCAGGCCGTCAGCTTCGCTCTTGGCGCGCGCAGTTGCGCGAGACGCTCGGAGTTTGTTGCGTTAGTGTGTATGTGTGTCGTGTGTGGCTTAGGCGGGCGCCCTGTGAACAGGCTGGTAAACGAAAGAAGGATGTGAGGTCGCCCCGAGGGCGTGATGTCGAGCTGGGTTCTTCCGGAAGCGGGCGCAGGCCTTACCTGAACTAAGCAGGAAGAGAAGACTAGCAGGCGGAGGGCCCGGACCTGTACGAAGGCCCTGGGCCTGGGGACTGGGTGTGGGGCCAGACCAGGCGGGAGCAGGGGCGACACGATCACAGTTACGTTCCTAGGAAGATGTTCGTGGCTGCGCTGCGGATCTGAGCTGAGAGCCTGGTTGGGAGGCCGTGACAGCAGCCGTCTTGTTATGGAATAGGGGGACCCGCTGCACTCCGCTTACAGTATCAGTACTCACAAATGGTAGACAGGAAAGCTGCCTTTAATCAGAATGCCGGCAGTCTGGGGAGATGGGGGACTCGGCGTCCCCAAGAAACCACCTCCAAAGATTCTGCTCAGCCATGAGAGTTTTCAAAGGGAAACAGAGAAGTAATCTCAGTTAATCATTGAGAAGTGGGGGGAGGTGGGGAGCGGTTAGAGTCATCACCGTCCTGTGATCTTCCTCTGGATGGTATCTTGTTCACACAGTTTGGTCACACGGTTTATTCAGGAGATTACTGAAAGGGAAGCTGGGGAAGAGATCTGGTCATGTTAATTACTTATTCTTCATTTCTACTTCTTTGATTTACGGAAAGAACTGGTAAGCTAGGCAAGGTATTGTGTGATTAAGAAAAGATTTGAGGGCCTTCCATGATAGCGCAGTGGTTAAGAGTCCAAATTGCCTGCCAGTGCAGGGGACACGGGTTCAAGCCCTGGTCCGGGAAGATCCCACGTGCCGCGGAGCAACTAAGCCCGTGCGCCACAACTACTGAGCCTGCGCTCTAGAGCCCGTGAGCCACAACTACTGAAGCCCATGTGCCTAGAGCCCGTGCCCCACAACAAGAGAAGCCACCGCAATGAGAAACACGCGCACTGCAACGAAAGAGGGGCCCCCGCTCACCGCAACTAGAGAAAGCCTGCGCACAGCAACGAAGACCCAACGCAGCCAAAAATTAAAAAAAAAAAAATTTGAAAGGTGTGCTTGGGCCAGAGATGAGTAGAGCATGGGGGTGCCTGGTTTAAAAGTTAGTTACAATATAGCTTTGCTAAAGGGACAGGAAAAGGGGCTTCCTGCTGAGGGCAGTTTCCTGTAAAGAGCCACTTACAGTCTGGGAAGGAAATGGTGGTGACAGAGAGATGCGTATTTGGAGGTAAATCTACAGCCCTTTCTGGTGGAATGGACGTGGGGGATGAGAAAGAGGGCGGAGGACTTGATGATTGTGTCTCGTGGCATGTTTCCTGAGGATGAAGTGGCCTGCCAGGTCAGCCTCAGTGTGTGAGGTGCATTGGGGCCATCGGACTGGAGATGCAGCTGTTCCTGAAGGAACGAGCGAGCCTGAGGGTGAGGGTGGGGATGGGGGCCTGGCACAGGGTGGCAGGGGGCTGATTTGGGGTGATAGAACCTGGAAGTATTTTCTGGGCCTAACAGAAGAGTGTGGGAAGGGAAGAGCGTGTAAATGAAAGCAAAGGAAGAGACCCAGATGGGACACCTAGACAGAGCAGAGCTGGCTGGAGGTCCGGTGACTGACGGGGCGAGTGGCCGGGAGAGCAGGGAGCTGGCGGTCAGTGTGCAGTGCCAAGGCCAGGAGTGCCACAGGGCTCAGGGAACTGTGAGATTTGGTTTGATGCCAGCGGCTACAGCCCACATGTGCAAAACACAGGCACTCTGTAAATCAGTGACTCTTAGCTTTTTCTACTTCCACCCACAGTTCCATTTTACAGGGTGGCCCAGTGTACACACCAGCCTATACACACACGAGTGTAAGAAAGAACGGTTCTCAAAACAGCTCTTATCCTTGAAACGTGCCATGTACCTATTATCTTTCTTGTTTTAAAACTGCTGCTGCTGTTCACTAAATTGATTTCAGGTAGGATTTGAACCACGGTTTGAAAAAAGCAGTAGAGGAAAGGCACTACAAATGCAGATGGTTTTTCAGTCTAGCCAATAACACACGCACCAAAGCTTGGCGTTAAAATCACATTAATTTCTTAACAGTTTCTTGATAAGTTAACAGTGGACAGAAATGTCTAAACGTGGATAATTATTAGGCAAGTCATTTTCTTGAGAACAGGAATAGTTTTAAGGGTCTTGAGTGAATTGAGGAAGGCCCCAAGTCCCCATTTATGAGACGAGAAGCAGGAACTGCCAACTGGAGCAGACAGGATGAGCTCCCTGGTTGGAGGGAAGGACACAGGGCCCCTGTGGGGACACAGAAGAAGGTATCGGGGAAACATCCAACAAGGGGTGCGATCCCATCTTGCATTTCCCGGAAGCGATGAGTAAACCCAGTATCTGGATGCCTGGCCTTCAGTGGATTTAAGGGTGAGCACTTAGTCGAGGTTGTGGAGTGGCCCAGCTGATGTCACTGGACTTTGGGCTCAGTCTGGGGGACCCCACCTTGCCCGGGGGCAGTTTGGTGCAGGGTTGGGGCAGAGTCCGGTTTCCTGACCAGCAAAGGGCTCTGGGGTTAGGAGTGCTGCCACCCACCTCCAAAGTGGCTGAAACCTGACACATCGGCAACTTCTCTTCTGTTCCTTTTCAGTTAAATGTTTCCTGAGGATGTCAGGAAACATTTAAAACTACCAGGTAGTTTTAGCTACCTGGTAGCTCCAGGTCTTTAATCACTGTGCATAGTCCAGGTCCATGATGGACCAGCCATGGAAATGACAATGACATCCCAAGTGCTGCCTGCCAATAGCAAGGTAAGATGTGTGGATGGCAGAGCTGTGAAACGTGAAGGCGTTCGCACCAGGAAATTAATGAAATGTGGTGAAAATCTCCTGAAGTTGGACCTCTAAACCCGGGAGGGTGGCCCTCTGGTGGCCATTGACACTGCTGTACAGAAGAAGTGGCCGGCCCCTCCCCGGGCTCTGGAAGCACCTTGGTCTCCCTTCCAGTGGTTGACTTAGGGGCCGGGAGTCAGAGAGGAAAGAGCTTTGTCGGACCCGAGCAGCCAGACAGAAACCCAGACACGAAGGGAAGCGGGTGACACACGGGGTGGCAGGCACCGCTTTATCCAGCGCGTGCTCTGGGGGGCCTCCTCCCATCTGTTTGAAGAGACTTCAGGTCAGGTTACGTCTGTCCTGCCTGGGGACACTTGTAGATTGGAAAAGGCACCACGGCCCCCAGGAGAGCTTGGCTGTTCCCGAGGAGCCTGGGGCGGGGGGCACGGGAGGAGAAGAGCCAGGGAGCAGGCGGGGCCAAAGGCCCAGCTCGACCCCGGGCTGTGGGTGGGGTGGCCGGAGCCCATTTGGTCCCTCTCCCACCCACCGTCACGCCCCCAGAAGACAGTGACGCGTGAGCTTCGCACCCACCCTGACCCCCGGCAGAAATGCAGCCTGCGCACAGGAGAGTCTCCATGAATGTGTGTTGAATGAATTCCAGATTTTGGGTTTTCCCCTGTGAAATGAGGGGCCGGGTCAGACAGCTGAGGACCCCTGTGGTGGATTCTAGAATTCCACACTGCCCGCCGGAGTGGAGACAAGAGGGAAGGAGTGGACGGCCGTGACTCCTCTGGGCTCCTCTCCAGCTGGCCAGGGAGTGCTCCCAGGGCGAGGGCCCTGATCCAAGAGTCTAACCGCTAGTTTACCAGGGGTGACTCCAGTTATGAACTCCGACTTCCAAGCATTCCCGCCTTTACCTGTGACGCCCTCTCCACAGGTGCGGCAGTGCCACCCACGGTGCGCTCTTTTCTACTCTTGATACCACGGGAGTCGCCGTCCCAAATGATGATTTGCCTTCACGACATTCACCAGAGAAAGTGCAAGCACAGCCCTCTGGGGACAGAGTTCCCTGGTTTCGTGCCAGGAACACTGGATGGGAGCCCCCAAAGCAGGTCCAATCAGCAGCTTTTCTACTGTGTGCTGTGAGGCCACTGAATTAAGACTGTGAGAAATGATCTATACGGATTAGTGGCTTTCAGGCCAGCTAGTTTCTAACAAACCTAAGTTAGAACAGCTGCAGGCAGGGAGTAAGCCTTCCAGTGACCCAGCCGCCCTCCTGGCGCGAGCACCCCCGAGGGGACCGTCCCTTGTACACCTCCTGTCACCTTGGTATCAGATAAGCCCCTCCTCTCCCACGCTTCCCTCTCCATCCCGCACCCCACCTCCCTAGAGCAGCCTCCCCTTAAGGTGTGGTCTGTGGCCCATCTCATCGGAGTCACCTGGGTGCCCAGTGAAAGTGCAGATTACCAGGCCTGCCCCGGACCTGAGGGTTGGGGCCTGGGGTCTGCATTTAACCAATTTTTCTTCACACTAAATTTTGAAAATCACTTTTGTAGAAAGAAAGTTTGGATAATATAAATTGTGCATACTGATTAGTAATAAAAATCGCTATGCATGTTTGAAAATCAGGATAATCTTAAACTTATCAAGATAGGCTTTAATACATTTCATTTATTTTACAATTTAACTTAATCTAGACTATTTAACTTTTCATACACACTTAATTTTAAAAATAGTCACTTGCTATTTTACATACAAAAGGTTCAAAACAAATTCTTCACCTGGAGCGACTGTGGCTCTGCACCCAGCGTGTGAGCGGGGCCGTGAGGACGGAGGATGGAGGCCGTCGGCTGGTGGTAACCCCAGGTGGCCAAACACCCCCAACCCCACGGCCCCACTCCAGGCACGGCAGCTTTACTTAGGTTTCTGTTTTGTGTTTCAAGTTTTCCAATACAATTCCTCCTAAAATTTATTTCTGAGGGTGGAAAACCACTTTAGGACTGACTGTTATAACTTTGAGTGAAATGCAAAGGATTTCATTCCGCTCAGAACTTGAGAAGTGGTGACTCCACGTTTTCCTTGTCAGCCTCGGGGCTCAGCAGGATCAGAGGGGAAGCCAAGTCTATGAGCTGCAGGAGAGAAGCCACAGAGGTGAACGGAGCGCCCACGCCGCCCCTTCCCGGCCCGCAGACCCCGAAGGACTGGTCCCCTGAAGACCACGCTGCCTGCGGCCAGCTCCCCACGGCTCGGCACCCAACTGCTCGGTGAACCTGGCTCGGGCCCAGTGGAAAGGCACCTTGGCCATCATGTGTAAGCAGCGGGAGGGAGAAGACGCCAAGTTCCTCAGGCGTTTCTGCTCGCACGGCGCACGTTAAGCACAGGGGGCCCCGGCCCTGGGAGGGCTCCCGGGCGGCTTCCTGCTCGCGACTTGGTGAACCGCGCTCACACCGCTAACGGTGAGGCGAGCCGAGCCACGTCGCCCTCAGGAGCCCCAGTGGCCACTCTCCAGGGTCACCGGGACGCGCCTGGGGGAAGAGCAGACCCAACTGAGACCACCCAAGGCCAAAGCCAGCAGGGCCCCCGCCGCACCTCACCTGTCCCACCTCGTGGCAGGCGTTGGCCACAGCCCTCCTGTTGACACCTGGAGTGTTTGTCAGGAGGTCGACCAGGGGCCCGCTTCCAGACCCCAAAGCCACGCTCGCCTCCGGAGTCTTGCAGAAGTCGATGAGCGGGAGGTCGCCCAGGGGTGTGGCTGCAGCCCGCAGGGTGATGCTAAGTTGATCCAGTTTGACATCCATGAGAAGAGCCTAGGCAAGAAACAAGATTGAAAGGCGACCCTAGCATCTGTTGTCAACCATCTTGGGAAGACGAGTGGGCTCTGCTTAGGTCCCACGTGACTGACAGTTTGGAAACCCAAGGAAGGAGGGCTGGGGTGGGCCAGGTGGGAAGAGGGGCTGCGGTGGGCGAGCCCTGACGTCTCCTCCTCACCCGCAGCCCTCCAGCCCGTCCACCTCCCTCCTGCCAGTGGCCTGCGCTGGAGCTCCCGCTCACCCCCTCCCTGCTGCCCTGCTTCCCACCTCCCACCCTTTGAAACCTGGCCATCTCCATGGTCGGAGACAGGGGAGACGCAGCTTTTGTCTCCTCCAGAGGTGGGAGGTCCTAACCCCCTCCCTTCGGTGCAGCTGGCACCAGAGGAGCCGGGGTCACAGATGACATTCCGTGGTCACCCCGGGGAGCCCAGGACAACACAAGTCAACGCTGTCTGCTTCTCTCACCTCACTGGGTGTTGCAGCTTCAGGGGGCTGTGCTTCGTCCAGTGCTACTTCCGTGGTGATACTTTTTGAAAAAGTGAAATCACTCTTTTCTGGAGAAAAGTTAAGTGCCTGCGGCAAAGCAGACGCAGGAGGAAAGCTCCCATCCGGGGACCAGTCTGAGGGCCTGGCGGCAGCCCTGCTATCACCCTCTCTCACTGGTGCAGTTCTGCGGGAGGGAAAAAGGGCATCTCATCAGGACGCTCCCGGGCGACGCTCGTTTGTTTGGCCGTGACTCGGGAAGACGGTTTTTGGAGAAGCGCTGTCCAGCGGAGAGCGGCTGGCTCTGGCTCCGGCTCCTGCAGGAGGACTGCAAGGTCTCCGGGGTCCCTCTCAGCACCAGCTACCAGTCTGGGTCCCACGTGCCTATTTTACGCCCTTTTCCGTAAGGTATTAAAGAGGAGGAACAAGTGAGGACCACGTGCGGGCGTCCCGCCCGGGATGCCACCTCCTCGTAAGGCCTGGGCCCGCGGACAGGTCTGAATGCCCTGGTTACACGCTCTGCGGCGGGGCCGTCCGCATCCACCTGTCACCCTACAGATATGCTGCCCTGGTGTCTGTTTCCTGTTAGACGGTGCAGGGAGACCCGGCTGGGCCGCCACTTCCCGCTGCATCTCCAGGCCCAGGACAGAGTCTGCCGCCTGGTGGGCCTCAGACACCTGATGACTCGGAACCGAATTACAGGAGGAAAGTTGCAGTTTCCGTAAATTAATACAGCGTCTTTTCTTTTTAATATTTTAAAGGCTTCATAATAATCTGAAAGACTTTTTGCCTCTGCTGACGCTTGCAAACCTACGACGCACGTGAACAGAGCACTGTGACCGGCCACACACTGGGCCTGTGTCTCACTGTCTGGCGTCCCTTCTCCCCCACGTCACACACAGCCCAGCACTTTCTTTTTCTAGTCTTCTCTGTCCTCACAGAACTAAACAGACATGTACGTGCCCGACACCCACTGCTGGCAGATCTGCGCACTAGCGCCCCCAGCCCTTCCCAACGCTCTGCCACGAGGAGAGAATCGAGGCCTGATGTCGCACGGTGCCCATTCAGTCTCCTGCACAGATGAAGCAGGACCAGGGCCAGCGAGTGGGAGACAGGGCAGAGGCGGGTGGGCAGCGTCTTTCCCCAGGAGGCCTGAGTGTGGCCACCCTGACTGAAACCCTCGAGGGCAAGGTTGGGGGCTCTCCCTGGAACCCGGCCACAAGGACGGCTCCTGAGCTTGCAGCTCTGCCCCAGGGCTCCTCCCTGTGGGAGACTCTGGTCTCCCCCAAGGGTGTCACGAGGTCCAGGCATCCTCCTTGCTTGCTCAGGCCTCCGGCCTGGACCCGGGATGTGATGTCAGGAGAGAAACACAACCAAGGAGCAGGTGGCCTGCCTTCCCTGCAGAGACCCACCAATGGGAGGGCGTGCAGTGTGGCCAGGCTCCCCCACGGCTGCCGAGAAGCGGTGATGGACCGCAGTCTGGCTGCTTCCTGACCGTGATTTCCCAGCACATGATCGCTTGAGGTTTTATGAATTTGAAACAAACTTAGTGCAGCCTTTAACTCTTACCTCATTGCAGATTTTTTCTGGGGCTCAGAAGAAAGTCGCCGAGCAGACACACGCAGGGGAGAAGCCAGAGCCCTGGGCATAGTTTTAGGGGTCGCCAGGGGCAGGCTGGAGAGTCGACGGCCGGCAGGCGTGGGCAGGGCTGACCTGCGCCCCGTGCTCACGGGGGTCCTCACGCTGCTTACGAGGCTCTGCGACGCTGAGGACCACCTAGCAGGAGTGCTGTGAGCAACCCTAGAAACACCAAAGTCTTAAGCAGAACAAAAAAATCTAACAATTCAGCCATGCGCTAACGCAGCAGAAAGTCCGTGGTTTCAATGTAGAAGATCCAAGCCAGCGAAGCCCATGAGAGCCCTGTCCTCTGAGCAGCGGGTGCTGCCACCGACCCCCGGGAGCCCTGGCATGGGCTTCGGTTCCTCAGTGGGCCCCTTCGAGGTTCTGATCCAGTGTGGCTGCACATCATGGGTGGTACCATGAAACGCTCTTCGTGGGAGCTCACAGGGATCTCAAAGTCACCTCTTGCTGGCGTAGTATTTCCACAAGGAAGTCCAGACCCAGGGCGGGCCCGGCCGGGCACGCGAGCGGACAAGCACTCTCCCTGTGTGCACCTGCTCCTGGATCTAAGGCCCCTGAATCAGGTGTGAACACAGGTGAGTGACCCGGGGCACCGGATGCCTGTTTCCCACGCATCTCTCCTTCCCACCCTGGCGATACCTGTGGCTTCACCTGCCAGCACATCCTGCCTCACTGTCAGTTTGTTTTGTTGTCGATAAAGGAGAGAGGCCAAATAAAGTAAACTGTTATCTTATTAAATAAAGTCAAGGACCTCCCACCAAGGTGGAGCCCATGGGAGGCCAGATGACACATCTATCATTTATCAAGGACAGTCTGCATGCTCAAGAAGAGTCAAACGCAAACTTCAACATCTACCAAAAGACACAGTCACTGCAGGAGCGTGGGCAGGGGAGAGGTGCTGTAAGCAAGCTGCCGTGCTCTGCAGACTTCTGGAATCTGCCCCACGTGCTTCACTGCTGAGCACTGGCAGCTCCCCCACCAACTCCAGTGAAAATACAGACAGATATAAACAAATGTAAGCTTCAAAGTAACCCTGGCAGGTAGGAACCGTTTCCCTATTGTACAGGTGAGAAGACCGAGGCACAGAGAGGTGAATCGAGGACGCCAGTGGCCATCAGGTCTAGGTCTTGCTCTGACCCGCTGTGCGTGGCGGGAAGGCGGCTCAGCACGGCTGATACTGTGAGGGAAGCGTCTGGCCCAAGCCCAGGAAGTGCCTCCCAAGTTCACATACAAGGAAATGAAGGCCCAGAGCCGTGCAGAGTGGCGGACGGCCCAGGCGGGGCTGGGGCAGACCCAGGATTAGGACCCTGCTCTGGTGCTTGTCTTGCTCATCCCACCCCAGCAAGGTCTGAAGCAGTGCTCCCACCCCGGCCACATGCTGGTGCCAGGACCCCAGCCTTGGGAACAGTGCTCCTGTGGGTCAGAGTGACCTCACTTTTGCCCTGCCCCCAGCTGATGGGCCCAGGCCTGAGCAGCACTGGGCCAGGGTCCCTCCACTGTGACAGCACTCAGAGCTGGGCTGGGGCCCGGTCACCAGAGGGCCAGATGTGTGGGTGGAGCAGCCCACCCACCTCAGCAGGGGGCAGTAAAGGTGGCAGCAGGAAAGCAGTCAGGGGAGGGGCTGCCCTTTGCGTGAATGGCTCCCAGGCGTGCACACGTGTGCGCGCGTGTGTGTTTTCTTACTGTTTGCAGCACTGCTGTGCTGTGCTTGGTTCCATCCCCACTGGACAGATGGGGAAACGAGGTCAGAACGTTCGGTAGCCTGCACTAGATGTAGAGCACACAGGGGCAGCACCGGGACTCAAACCGGAGTCCGAGTGGCTGAGCCAGGCCAGTGGTCTTCAAATGCGGTGCACACGCGTCACCTCTGAGACCCTGCAGGCCCAGGGCTCCACCCCAGACCCACGGATCAGAACCTCCGCGGGGGGCTGGGCGGTCTGGCTGGAGAACTGCAGGCTCAGGGCTGAGGAGTGGCACCCCAGCCCCGGAGGCGAGTCTGCGGCCGCCGTCACCACGAGGGACACAAGGGCGGCTCCGAGAGACCAGGCTCAGGCTGGGCGTCTGGAGCCAGGCTGTGGGTTCAGAAGCTAGCAGGGGCCTCAGTTTGTTCTCGTAAGAAAAGAGTGACATGGACACATATACACGACCAAATGTAAAACAGATAGCTAGTGGGAAGCAGCCGCATAGCACAGGGAGATCAGCTCGGTGCTCTGTGACCACCTGGGGGGGCGGGATAGGGAGGGTGGGAGAGAGACGCAAGAGGGAGGAGATATGGGGATATATGTATATGTATAGCTGATTCACTTTGTTATAATGCAGAAACTAACACACCATTGTAAAGCAATTATACTCCAATAAAGATGTGAAAAAAAAAAAGAGAGAGGAAGCAAACGGACTCAGTACCTCTCCACCGATGTGCAGGACTGCGGTCTCTGCGCCCGACAGGACTTTGGTGTCGCACCGTCCAGGGGTTCACCTGAGACGAGAAAGGAAGTGACGGTCAGTCAGATGCGGGGCAGGTGACGCATCCGCCTTCACCAAACGGGCGGTCCTCCTCTAAGTGTCCCATGTTCCCAAGTTGCAGTGAAGACGGCACGTAAAGTAGACGAAGGCCAGACAAGCCAGAGGGAAAACCTTCCGGCCCTGGCGTGTGGGAAGGGACATGTCCTCCCTCCCCGGGGACCCACCGGGCAGGGCTGTGGTGCCCAACCAGCGGGTGCGGAAGAGGAAGAGTCCTGGTCCCTCCACTGCCCTCAGCCTGGCTAATGCCCAGATGGGGACGGAGTGGCCCGAGGGACGAGGCGGCACTCGGCACACGACCCCGTCGGGTCTCCCCGTGAGCCCCGCCAGCAGAAGTGGCGCCAACACGGGGGGTTCCAGGCGGGTCCCACAGAGCCCGCCACCGCCCCGGCTCTCGGGAACCGGGAGGGCACGAGGTCATCTTAGGACATGACATTATTTATGTGCCGTCTGGCGGTTGATGAGCATTTCTGGGTGTGTGATCTCATCTGGTCACATGGCAACGACCAGCGGGCTCAGAGGACTGAGCCCCAGGCCGCCATCCACGGGGACCAAGTCCCAGACTCATCCGGGGGCCCCCAAAGCCGCAGGTGCCAGGCCCCCTGGCAGCACCCTGCTGTGTTTTGGAAGCCACGGGCAGAGGCCGACCCCAGCCCCAAAGGGGAAGGCGGCCCGGGTCTCCGAGGAGGCAGGAGAGGCCCAGGCCCTGCTCCTGCGGGTACCTCCCCGCCGGCCCCCCATCTCAAACCAACCTGCACCTGCCCCCTCGCCCCGTCCTCCCTCTCTGCCCCCGATCCACGTCTCTGTGCCTCTTCGCGGCAAATCTTCTCAAAAGAGCTGCCCGTACATGCTTATCCTCACCTTCCACCTCCTGTTCTTTTCAAAAGTTGATCAGATCAAAGTGATCCACACACCAAAAAAAAATGAAGAGATTCAAAATGACAGGCTCCAGCCACACCTACCCTATTTCCACCTTGCTTGTTTCCTGAGGTGTCTACCTTCTATCTCTAAATTACATATCCTGCTACTTCCTCGTTTTTCAGAACCTTGAGATGTCATGATACGATCCCAGCTCCCTCACAGCCCCACGGGCCGATCCACGCGGCCGCCTGCCCTCCAGAGTTTCCGTTTTGACAGCTGAGTCTAACGGAGCACACAGCCCGTCTTCTCGCAGCGCCCATCCATCCCCTACCTCGAGTTCGTAAGAACTGCCTCCAGGGACTTCCCCGGTGGCCCAGAGGGTAAGACTCCGTGCTCCCAATGTAGGGGACCCGGGTTCGATCCCTGGTTGGGGAACTAGATCCTGCACGCATGGCACAACTAAGAAGTCCACGTGGCACACCGAAGATCCCGCATGCCACAACTAGGACCCGGCGCAGCCAAAATAAATAAATATTTTTTAGAAAAGGAAAAAAACCCAAAAAGAACTGCCTCCATCTTCTGCTGGTTTCTTATTTGGGGGCCTGTGACGAAATGTCCTGCAGCCTCTTCGGGAGCGTTTCCACGCGGCTACCGCTTGGGCTCCAAGCCCACACGTTTCCTGGAGGTCTCTCTCCCAGAGCGGGCTGGGCCCCTCACTCTCACCGCCTCCTGTGTTGGGTTCCCCCTTTCTCGGGCCCCACAACTTCTTCTTTGCTGTTTCCTCCCTCATCTTAGTGGAAGACTCTTCAGGAGCTTCCAGAGAGTGCACAGGAGGGCAGCTACTTTTGCGGAATTTTAGATTATTAAAGTACCCTTATTACACCCCAGTCAGCCAAGGCTTAGCCCAGGGCCCGAGTCCGAAGGGCTGGAAATTACTCCCTCCCGGAGCTGCAGGCGCTGTTCCCTCCAGGTAGCTTCTGACCCACAGAGACGCCTGCCGGTCCCCCGGGTCTCCGTCCCTCGTGTGGCTCCTGGAAGCAGTCACGGTAAATGACACTCCGTCCCAGGAGTGTTTTCAGAAGGTTGTACCCTAAAGGCTCTGCTGCAGGCTCTGTTCACACCGTCCCCACGTCTCCTCTGCGATGACAGCTAGTGTCACACGACAGCCAGAGCGAGCGGCCACCGCACGGGCAGAGGTGCACGTGCTCAGCAGCAGGGCCGCGCCCGCAGCCTGGCAGTGCAGACATCGTGGGAACCGTTCGGCCCAGGACGAACGACGGAAGGTGTGCCTGCTGTGGACCTGACGCTGCGAAGCAACAGGAACGGCCTGGCGAAGCGAGCGTGCGGATGTCGGAAGGGCCGAGGGGCTGAGGGCCCAGCCCGGGCGGCGGAGGGTAGGAGTCCTGTGGCTCCACGCGGCTGACGGCCGGTGGGGTGGGGCACCAGTCGGCAGCCAGGCAGCGGCTGCACCTCGGCCAGGGGTGCGTCGGGCTCCGGGCGTTTGGGAAGGGGGAGCAAACGCTGCTGAACACAGTTCCTGGGCCCAGTGCCAGCGGCTGCCCCGAAGACCCCATCTGGTAGGGCGTCCGTGTCTGCAAACACACCAGGCTCTCCGCGGCGGAGAGCTAAGCTTCACCTGCAGCTGCGGCTGCTCCTCTGAGGTCCAAGCTCACACCCGGCCCACGGAGCCCGTGGGCGCTGCAGACGCCACAGGTCCACACTGGACGGCCGGTCTCCGCCCCGAGCTGCTCTCCCTCCGGCCCTCCATCACCACGGCGCTCCTGCCGAAGGCTCGGGGTCACTCTGAGTCCCCGCGGCCACATTCCCTCCTGGTCTCCCAGAGCGTCCCCATGTCGGAGCCCTTCTCACCTCTGCTGCCACCACCTCCACGATCTCTCGTCTGGACCCCAGCCAGGCGTGCACGTGGTCCTCCCTGCTCCCACTCTGGCCACAGGGCCTGTCTCTCCCTCTGCTGAGGGATCTGTCGAAGGTCATGTTCCTCCCTGCTCAGACCCTCGCAGGCACCCCCTCTTGCATGGGTACGCCGATGGCCACCTCCACGCAGGGCCCACGCAAGCTGGCCTCTGACTGCCTCTCCGTCTCCATCTCTTCTTACCCTTCTCCTCGCTCACTAACGGGGCTGAGGTTGCTGGTTTTGATCAGTATCTGCTCCCCTCTTCTTAGAAAGACATTTTAGCTGAGTGTAGGAAAGACCCCATACCTTAGCATCGCCTGCAGGTACGTGTGGTCACGTGACTAAGTCCCGAGCAATGACTTCCGCAGAAGGAAGTGGCATGTGCAACTTCCAGTAAGTATCCTTGGAAGGTAGGGCTTTGTCTTCTTCACCTATTTCATCTTTCCTGCTGGGAGGTGTGAGGGCTGGTGAGCTGGTGCAGCCATACTAGATCATGAGGAAGAGAAGCTAATCATGGCAAAACAAGATGGAAGAGGCCCGGATCCCTAACACAAGGAGAGCCATAGCAGCTCTGGAAAATCTACGGAGACTTTCATGTGAGGGGGAACTAAACATCTATCTTGATTAAAACCAATGCTATTTTGGGCTCGTAGCAGAATCTAATCCTAACTTAACTACGTCCCTACCACTCCAGCCTTCGTTCTGTTTTCAGAACTTGTCCAGTATCTTTCTGCCTCAGGATCTTTGCACTTGCCGTTTCCTGCCTGGACCGTTCTCCCTCTGGCTTTTCTAATGGCTGCCTTCTCCTCATGCTTCAGATCTCAGCTCAATGTCACCTCCTGAGGGAGCCTGCACTGACCATCTAAGCTTAAAGAACCCCTCTATCTAAATTCCTCCCCATCCTCTTTTATTCACTTATGATCTGAAAGTATACTTATTTGACATTTCTTATCTTTTACTCTTAATATGTATGTTCCACAAGTAGGATATCTGTCTTACCATTACATCCCTTATACCTAAAAGAGTGTCCAGCACTGGACAACACTCCAAAGAACGGCTCATTCTTACATAGGCAGTAACTCAAGTGAGGTTGTCAGGTGTTAAAGGCCACCTGTACTGGCCAGTGAAGCCGACAACTTCAAAATATTCAAGCCACTAGAAGGCATGTGCTTGAGAGAGGAGGCCAGAGCTGTCCTCCCCCTTCATCAGCTCCATGCAACTCCCTGCATTGTACACATTTATCAGATTAATTCACCTTGACCAAACGCCCCGCCTACTACTTGCCGGACACCATGCAGGGCTTTCTGCCTGGTGGCGCTGCCAGGATGCTGGGGCAGGTGGGGAGAGCCCAAGGAGGCTGGAACTGGAGGGGCAGAGTACTAGAGAGGAGGGAGCTACACAGAGAGAAGGAGCTCTGGAAACCTGAGCGGGACCCCGAGTCCTCGCTGCATAGCGAGCAGCAGCATGCACGTGGGGCAGGACCCCAGAACAGACAAGAGCCCCCACTAGGAACGCTGCCACCGTCACACAGGGCTGCAAAAACACACCAACTGGCCGGAGTGGACGCCTCGTGGACACAGCACACTCAGGAGACGCTCAGAAAGGCCACACGTTAGTTGCAGGGCTAAACTATCCCAAGAGTAAAGGCCAAGACCTGCCCCATCAAAGCTCTAAAAGAAGCCCCGAAAGGATCAAGTTCTCCTGAAATTTAACTGCCTGCCAAAGCAAAATTCAACTTCTTAAAGAAAGACAACAAAGTCCAGACATACAAAAATATAAAATTTATGATGTCTAGCAGACAATAAAAAATTATTGGGATGAATTGGGAGACTGGGATTGACATATATATACTATTGATACTATGTATAAGATATAGACAACTAATGAAAACCTACTGTATAGCACAGGGAACTCTACTCAGTGCTCTGAGGTGACCTAAATGAGAAGGAAATCCAAAAAAGAGAGGATATATGTATACGTAGAGCTGATTCACTTTGCTGTACAGTATAAACTAATACAATATTGTAAAGCAACTATACTCCAATTAAAAAAAAAATTTTTTTTAAAAGGTGAATCTATAAACATTAAAAACAAAATTATTAAGCATGTGAAGAAGCAGGAAAATGTGACCATAACCAGGAAAAAATTAGTCGATAGAAACAGACCCAAAATGACAGGGAAGATGGAATTAGAAGAAACAGACTGTAGAACAATCATTATAAATATGTTCAAGAATTCAAAGGAAAACATAAACACCATGAGGACAAAAATGGGGAAACTATAATGTCAGAAATGAAAATTTAACTGGATGGGCTTAAGAGCAGATTAGACACACTGCAGAAAAAGCTGTGTACACGTGGGGACGAGACGGTAGAAACTATCAGAACTGAACCACAAGACAAGAGGCTGGGGTGGTGCGGGGAAAAACAAAGCTTCGGTGACCTAAATGACAACATACAGAGGCCTACAACACAGGTAACTAGAGCCCCAGGAAATGAGGGGAAGCAAGAAAAAATACTTGAAGGAATAACGGACACATTTTTTCCAGATTTGATTAAAAATATCAATCCACAGATCAAAGTAGCTCAAGAACCCCCAAGGAGGATAAACACAAAGAAAGCCAAATGAAAATACCTAATAATCGACACGCTGAAAATAACAAGAGAAAATCTTAAGAGCAGCCGTGCAACAATGATATGTTACGTAGAGGGGAGGAATATAATATAAGGTAAGAAATTCACTGAATTATCCAACACAAAGAAAATTAGAAGACATATATAAAGTGCTTTAAGTAAAATGAAAGCAAAGAAACCACCATCACCAAAACCAACAATTTTTTAAATTTTAAATATAATTCGTTCAATATTTTAAAAACACATTAAAAAAATAAATAAAAATAAAAGAATAAAAACACACTAAAGTTCATCTATTACTTACCAGTAGAACACTTAGGAATTTTAAAGTGATTTGTAGGGGAAGGCATAGCCTTTGTCTTGGAATTCAGACGGGAATCACCCCTTCTTGTACTCCCAGTCTTATTCATTTGAGAAGATTGTGACAAACTGAGATGAGAGTTCAGCCCGGGGCCTCCCTGTCCTGGAGTCTGGGGTTGGGTGAGAGCCGCTCTGGTGGGCGCCCTGGGCTGCTCCGCAGTCGACTCAGCAACTCCGGGCCTCTGGCTCTGCCTGCAGGACACGCCTGCAGGGCCCGGCTGCAGACACAGCCGCGGCAGGGCAAGTCCCGTTCTGCCCGACTGGCTGGTGTTTGACTGGGAACTGTCCACAGGAATGCTTGGACGTTCCCTTGGCTTAGCTGGAAGAGGAGACACAAAATCTGGTTATCACTCAAGCTGATGTTACTTTTAAATTATAAAGTTATTTCTCTCTCTCTGACACACACACACACACACACACACACAAACACACAAGATATGCTAACCTACCTGAAAATATTTTCAAATGTGGAAAATTACTTATTTCTATCATGGTGATTTCCGTATTAAAAAAAAATACGACATATGAACAATATTCTGTATGTCCATCAGGCAACATCCTCAAACACGGGACAACCCAGATTGCTCGTGGCTTAGCTGAGTGTAGTCTCAGGCGGCAATTCTGGACACAGTTACCAAGATGCATATAAGGATACATAAGTTCAAGCTCTCCTATCTTCATTGATTATGTCGACAGCAGAAAACTACCCTAGCTGAACAGGTGAAAATGGATGGTCTAGACACGTGCCCCACCTGGCCAGTCAGGGAGGTGGGGAGGGAAACATGAAGAGAAGACAATCCTTACTGGTCGGTTCCTTTAAATCACAAGGAAGTTAGGTCACATCAATTAGGAGCGCTACTTAAATCAGCAGAACAGATAAACTAGGGTGAAAATACTCAGCTGCCAGTATACGCAACACAGAGCTCAACCTGGTAAAAGGTTCTTAAGAGAAATTTCAGAGAATGACTGAAGCCACAGCTCATGTGACACCGTGCGTAACAGTTTCACAATGCTCTCCCCATCACACTGTCGAATCTGACCCTGGTGATTTTGCTACGCACAACAGAGAAATATACACTCACCAGAAGCCTCCCCTCAATCTGTCTCAACCTTTCCCAGAGGCAGGATCAGAAATCGTAAACAAAAATGGTGCTGATGCCCTGAACCATTACAGCAAAACAGACCTCACAGCACCTAACGTACTGGAACTCTTTTTCACTGAACACATGCCACATGCGAGACACAGGAATGGGACTTTACGTGGTTCTCGTAAGGCCCACAAGGACACCGCGAGGGAGGTGTCATCCCCTCAGTTTGTAAAGATACAGAAACAACTTCAGTTCTCTTAACCACCAACTGACAGGATTCCAAATCAGATCAGTCTCATTCAGGAGTTTAGACTTTTCACATTTTGTATACAAAATGCACACCATGCTGCTTAGCCTATGGTCAGAGTCTACACAGCAAATATAATTTGAGGAGAGTTTAGTCCTAAAGAGCAGGAAGTCGAATGCCTTTCCCCAAAGCCTCCTAGGGTTTCTCCCCTTTACCGCTAGATGGCACCCTTGGCTTGGAAAGATTAAAAAGTAGCTTGAATTTAAACAGGTTTGGGAGTACAGATTTAAATAAACACACAGGAGTTACAGGGGTCCTATGCCCTAGACTATCTGCAACAGCCCTACTTTAAAAAAAATCTGTGTCTAATCACATGACTGAGGCTGGCCTCAGTGTCCTTCCAGGTCCGCTGGCACCAGGAGAGCGTGCCCACTTTGTGACTGCTTATCCTACCCTGAACTAGGACTGCCCATCAGAGGCATGCCCCTCGGAGGAGGGGAAGCACCTTGAGGACAGGGACCCCAACAGTCTCCCCTGCCCCAGACCACAGCAAGCCTTCCAGAACCTTCTGCTAAGTGGTTCTGTGACAAGTCTGGCAGGAACGGACAGCACTCAGGGCCGGCCTTACCTTTGCCAGCCGCTGGAGAAGCATACACGCTGGCACTCACTCCCGAGACGGACCCTGAGGAGGACTTTCTTGCAAGACTGCCAGCACATCCAGGTGGTTTTAACATGGTTTTCTTCAGCCCAGACTAAAACAAAGACTTCATTACTACCCATGGCTTATTACTGCAAAAGTGGGGTTTTTAAATGGCTTTTAATAGTTTACAAATTGTCTTGAATTTAAGGAAGAAAAAGGTCAAGCAGTACTTCCCACAGAGTGGCCGACAAAGCCCTGCATGAGGAACACCTGGCAGCCTGCTTACGGCTGATCTGGGGCCTGGACCCTGGCCTACGGAGTCAACAGCTGCGGGGCCCAGCACTGGGCAGCCTTAACGAGTACCACCAGTGATGTGGCACTTTTCACAAGCACACACAGATCAACGCTGGAAAATAAACAGCAAAGATGTGGACGGCAGTCCCCATGCCTGTGAGGGGCTGCAGTTTTCAAAGCACCGACGTTCCATCTCCTCGGTACATGGATGCAGTGAGGGAGACCCTGTGCTCAGAGGGGCTGACATTCCTCAGTCCATTCGGCTCCCCAGGGGCAGAGGCCGGCCCCTCACGCATGCCAGTCCTGTGTGCCCTGCATTTCGCCAAGCTGCCTCTCCTGTTTTCAACAGGGTCCTATTTTCAACCTCCCTAACCTTGATTTTAATCAAGACGCGTTCCCACATGGGGGACTTCCCTGGCGGTCCAGAGGTTAAGACTCTGCGCTCCCATCGTAGGGGGCCCGGGTTCGATCCCTGGTCGGGGAACTAAGATCCCATGTGCCGCATGGCGCGGCCTGAAAAAAAAAAAAAAAAAAAAAAAAAAGACACGTCCCCGGTATACAAAGCGGCCCCTTATTCCCTTCGACCACAGGCCAAAGCCCCCCTCGGCACTGGCCAACCCACCTTGTTTGGAACAGGGAGCGACCGCTTGCCTTGGACCACGTGGTTTCCACCGGCTGGCAAGCTGGCGACGTCCCGGGCGGCATGGCGCTTGTCGGGGGGCACGCTGCTGTGGGAATCCTTCTCATTTAGGATTTTCATCCTGGAAGGACTAGCTGGTTTCTCTTTCACGGGCTGAAAAATTGTAAATTGAAATGTGAGAACTCCCTAGTCTTTCACAACGTACAGACACACGAAGGCTTCAGTTAGAGCACCTGCAGCCACCATCCATCTCCCGACACACGGTCCTCAATTCATCACCTGGATGGAAAGGAATACGGCGGTTCACTTCCTCCGCCAAATTACCAGACAGAATGGTGATGGAGCTGGCTTCCTCACTGAACACAGGGCAAAATAATACCAAGACAGACCATCAATAGGAGGAGCTCCTCTAGAGCTCCTCCTCGGTCAGGATTCATATTTAAGGGTGATAATGAGGAAACTGGTCCCAGTTACATAAAGTTTAAAATGCTGTACAGAACGGAATCATTCATTAAATGGTCATGCCCTCTACCAGAGGGGCTGCTTAACTGGAATAAATCTTCATCTAGGACTGAAAGCCATTTTTCTTTGGCGAGCAGAGTCCAACAGAGAATAAATTCCTGACATTCAGGTACAAGGGCATTCATGGAACAAATCCACGCTTACATAAATAACCCCTCATATCAAGAAGACTTCATAAGAAGCAAAAGAAGCTCATAAAGCAGTAACTTTCTCTTTCCTTTACATCATTTTTAAAATTGAGACATACTTCACATAACATAAAATTCACCATTTTAAAGCGTACATTTCAGTGGTTTTTAGTATACTCTGTGCTGTGCAACCAGTTACAATGTAACTTTAGATCATTTTTGTTGCTCCTAAAAGAAACTCATGACCGTTAGCAGTCACTCCGCACTCCTCCAACCTCCCAGCCCAGACAACCACAGATGTACTGTCTCTAGAACATGACTTGCCTATTACGGTCACTTCCTGTAAATGAGATCATACATGGGACCTTCTGCGTCTGGCTTCTTTCACTGACCTAGTTCCCCAGGGTCATCTGTATGTAGCATGTGTAAGTCCTCCATTTCTTCATGGCTAAAAATATTCCATGTATGGAGAGACCACACTTTCCTTATCCATTCATCAGCTGATGGGCATCTGGGTTGATACTGATTTTTGGTTATTATGGATAATGCTGCTATGAGCATTGCTGCACAGGTTTTTGCATGGACATACGTTTTCAATTTTCTTGAGAATATGCCAAAGTGTGGAAATTGCTGGGTCATGTGATAATTGTGTTTAACTTTTCCAGGAACCGCCAAACTGTTTCCACAGTGGCTGCACCACTGCACAGTCCCGTGAGCGATGCACATCCTCACCAACACTTGTTATTTTGTTTTTTCTCCCAACTACGGCCATCCTAGCAGCTGCCTTGCAAAGACACTTCTAAATAGTACAATCAAGAGGTCCAGCTGTGTCTAGAGGCGATCCTCACGGGGGTGACGTGTGTGAGTCACTCCGGATGTGAATGACTCTCCCCACAGAAACAATGTGGGGAGTGATGGGGGTGCCCAAGTGAGCTCAAACGCGGCCCAGGGGTCCAGCTAACACCTCACTGACCAAAAACTCAGCTCTCTGGCAATAGAGCACTACTTAGGACCAGGAAAATAAAAGGACCCAGAAGAAGCAAAATTATACCCCAACTCCCTGTCCTGAGTCCACGTGTTACACACACAAATCCGGGCCCAAGTCCACGTGTTACACACAGAACCACGTTGCTTTCATTCTAGAAACATCACTTCAGAAATTTACATCCAAATGATTTCCAGGCAGAGGAGTTTGCATGATTAAAGGAACAGTCTCAGCCCTGGGGAAGCAACGGCCGCACGCCCCGCTGGTGCAGGGCTCTGCATGCCAGACCCACTTTCAGCTTGGTTCAATTCTGGGTTCTGATAGCAGGGAGTCATGTGGTTCAGGAGATGTGCTTGTAGAGGGAAACGATTTTCTAGGCCCTTGCTGGGTGTTTTGCATTGATCTAAACCTGCTAACAACCCCGCAAAGCATCACTCCTCTCTAACTGGCTCGGAGAGCTGAAGCCCGTCGCGAGGGCAGCAGAGCTGGGAAAGGGAGCAGGGCAGGCTCCAAGCTGCTCCGCCCTGAGGCAAACCCAGGAGGCAGCTGTAATCTGACACCCACCCTCTGCTGCCCCAGAGCCCTCCCACAAGAGCCGCTAGGACCCCCGCTTCCCAGAGATGGCTGGCCGCAGCCCAAAGGCACACAAGTCCACTGCCACCTCCCAAGGCAGCGCATCCACTCGTGCCTGGGAGGGAACAATCTAAACTCAGTCATGGTTAAGGAGGGAGACCAGTGGCCATTCCCGGAGGGGGGATTTTTGGAAGAAGTTGCTTGTTAACGCCCATAAAATCCCTAACGGGCGGAATGTCCAGTGCTGTGACAAAGCAGAAGGAAAGATCGCAAACAGAATTGAGCAGGAGGTGTTTCTAAGTCCCCACAGTAGCGAGGCAGCCCTACCCACGCCGCCCCAAGCCCAGCTCCCACGCCACCGGCACTGCTCCTCCTGGACCCTCCCCGCCTACGCTTCGGACCCTCAGAGCAGCTACATTCCCAGGCTCCTCCCCGTAACGGTTTCTGCTCTAGGGCATAAACCAAGAGGGCTCAGAAGCAAGGCAGCGGCTGGTTCCCCAGATAAACGTGCTGCTGGGGGTCGCGGCTACCTTCTCCAGGGCCGAGGGAATGCTTTTTCCTCGAAGAGACGAGGCTCGGGGCGGCAGCAGTTTGCTGGTGGCCTTCTTCTGCGTGCCAGCATGGTCCGGAGGGTGAGCAGCACTTGGCTCCGCTGGCAAAGAAGAGCACGAGGCGCGCGGCGGCCCTGGCGTCCGGGGGCGGCTCGCCTGGGCAGGAGCAGCCGGCAGGGCCGCGCCCGAGGGCGGCTGGGTGCCCCAGGGCGGCGGTCCCCTCGAGGGGCTGTCCGACAGGTGGTACGTCTCCCTCTTCAGTGACTTGGGGCTTTTCTTCACTTCATTTTCTCTCTCAAAGAGGTTTATTTTTAGTTTTGATTCCTGTATGAATCCGTCCACTCCCTGGCTCCCAGGGTCTTCGGGCTTGGCGGCTGGGGCCGCCCTGGCTTTGCCGTTGCTTTGTATCTGTAAGGCCAGTAGGTGAGCTTCTTTATAAACTTCCACAAATTTTTCCCCAGTCAGAGGACTCCAAGTGAAGGGACTTTCAGATGCTGGCAAAGGAGGTTCTTCAGGAATGTGATGATTTAATTCTAAGCTGGCAGCAATACATCTTTCTTTATGGCCAACAGGTCCAAGAAAGACTTCATCATCTTCATTGGCACTATTTTAACAGAAAAGGATTATTAATAACATGGGCATTTAAATGAAAGGCTTCACTGAACGTGGTTATACAAAGGCAAGGGAAGAAAACTCATTTATTTACCTTGAAGAAGACAATGAGAGATCAAAGTCAAACTTTTCATCAGCCAAAAGAAGAATATCTGCGGAGGAAAAAGTCAGTCGTTATTTTAGGGATGGGACTGATAACGAGAAAACATCACCATAGTCTCTATAGCTGTCAAAACTATTTTGAAATCTCACTTCCAAAAGTGTGACATCATTATTTTAATAGCCACATTTTCTTAAGGGGCGTTAGATTATCTTATTTTTTCCATTTCCTTTTAAAAATAGCATCAGCCATTCTGTGTTTGCTAAGCTGCCACCAAAGCCTAAGTCCTTATTTTTCAGCCCTTACTTTAAAGATATAATCTAAAATGCATTGGAATAGCTTTGCAAGACTAGGTAAGTCGTTTTCTGGTACAGAACATTTCCAAAAGACCAGCTGCCTCAGCTCCCCTAGAATTAAATTCCCCATTACAAAGTGCACCTAGTCCTCTTTCAAAAGCAAATTCAGCGCTACTCAAGCGCACGGCAGGGCTCCATGCATATCTGTTGACTGTCGCCTCTCCTTGGAGCTCATCCTGAACGCCCAGATAAAACTGCTCCTCGTGCCCTGGAGGCCTTCCCCGGCCCGGCCTGTCCACCAGCCTCCCTCCACTGACAGACCACCGGCTCCGGGGTAGCGGGTCCCTCGGCTGGGACAGCCGCTCGCTCCTCCAGCTCCGCACCCCACTCCGCTCCGGCCCTCCCCCAGGGCCCCTGCAGCCCCCGGACCTGACCTCTGCCTTAGCATCCCTATCCTGTAGATGTCTCTCACCACCCAGACTGTAAGCTCCCCCGAGACAGCAAACGCCTAATACTCTCCCCAACTCCCCAGTGTCCAGCTAAGGGCCTGGACTCTCAGCCAATATTTATCAAAATGCAATAAACTGGCATTTCAATACTATAAGCTTCACATACCACTTTCACAAATCTTACTTTATTTGATCCTAATAAACAATGCACCATGCTTATCAAAACCATAAAATTTTAAAATATACTGATAGCCTAATTAGGTCCTACTTAGTCAATTCAATTAATCCTAACTACCTAATCAAGGAAAAGGTAGAAAGCACAATTGCACAAAAGAAATAAAGAGAAACAGAGAAAGAGATTAAAAGATTCATAAGCTAGTTTGCTCAACTCTGTGCACATAAACCTAAGAATTTGGCTGACAGAGATAATGTTCTGGGAAATGGAATATTTTTTGTATTTAAATGATTAAAATCGATTTATTTACAAACCTGACTCCAAAAGAAAGAAAAAAAAATCTTAATAGTTCAATTATCACAAAATAACTGGAGAAATTTATTAAAGAGCTATTCTCCCCCAAAAAGCACAAGTCCTAGATAGTTTTGCAGGATGATTCTATCAAATCTTTCAAGAATACGTCATTCCAAAACCATTTATACTGCTCCAAAGGACAGGAAAAGAGAAACCTTCCAGCTTGCGTCTATCAAGCAAGCACAGCCATACCAAAAACCTACAAAGTTTGCTCTATAAAGAAAACTAAGGACTTGGCTTGTGTCAACATAAAAATCCTAAATAGGGATATTTGCAAACAGAACCCAGCAACACATTAAGAGTCGTTGATGATGACTCTGTCATGACCCAGTGAGGTTCAGCCAGGACCTCAGGGCTGCAGGACAGTTTAATTTCACAGAATCTAGTAGCATGATCACATTACTAGACCTAAGCGGGAAGCCAGGGTCATCTCCACGGACACTGACAAGGCACATGACAAAACGCAACATACACTGTTGACTTTAAAAGAACTACAAAGAAAGTAGTAGACATATTTTATCATATAAGGAAGTACCCATCTCAACCCAAAAGCCAAAATTAGATTTAATGGGATACCATCAGAAGCATTCCTCCTAAAGCCAGGAGCAAATATATATTATCAGTTAGGACAGATTAACTTATGCTGAAGTAACAAACAATCCCCAAATCTCAGGTGGCTTATAAGAACAAAGCTGTATTTCTCACTCAAGCTGTCTGCCAGGGCCCCATTCCATGTCCCCCTCACTCCAGAACCCAGGCTGACGGAGCCTCCACCATCTGGTGGAGCACTGCTGGTCTTCAGGGCAGAAGAAAGGGGAAATAGCAAATTCCACGTTGGGTCTAAAAGACCTACAAGTGACACATAACATTCCCCTTTCACTGGACATCTGAGGCAAATCCAACTTTAAGCGGGCAGGGAAGTACAATTCTACCATGTATCCAAGAGGAAAAAAAGAGCAGAAATATTGATGAACAGCACTACTGACTACCATCTACACATAAATTAAGCAGCAAGCCCACATCAGGCTTAATGGAAAACTAAAGAAGAAATTTCTTTAAAGCTGGGAACATGGCAAGGCCATCTACTGTCACAATTCTTAACATTATTTTGGATGCATTAACCAACACAGTTAGACAAAGGAAAGAATTTGGAGGTTAAAATTACCACAATGCACAGATGCTATGATTACAGACACAAGAAAAATCAAGAAAATCAACTAAAAACTATTATAAATTGTAAATGGATAAAAGCACATGGCTGACAAAATTATTACACAACAATCAACAGCTTTCAGGACATCCCTGGTGGTCCAGTGTTTAAGACTCCGCACTTCCAATGCAGGCAGCACGGGTTTGATCCCTGGTCCGGGAGCTAAGATCCCACATGCTGCACGGCACAGCCACAAAAAACAAACAAACGAACGACAGCTTTCACATCTAAAAAGAACAGAAGATACAGTGGAAGAAAAGACCTCATTTACTGTAGCACCAAGGAAATGCAAAACACCTATGAACAAACCTAACAAGAAATATGCAACATGGATATAAAAAAAAGCTTAGTACATCATAAAGGTAACACATCAAATAAAAGGGGAAAGTGGATTATTCAGTTAATGGTATTGAGATAAACTTGATAACCTTTTTTGTGGGGGAAAATATATGTATCTAAAGTTTGATCCATACCTCATACCATACCAGGACAAATTCCAAGTAAGTCAAAGACTTAACTGAAAAAACGAAACCCTAAGGGAACAAGAAACCATGGGGAAATCACTTTATAACCTGGTGTGCAGAGGTCTAACTATGATACCAAACTGGAAGCCATAAAACAGAAAGTTGACAGTCCAAGATATTAATAATTTAACATCTCTGCATGGCAAAAATCACCATGAGCAAAGTTAAAAGAAACAAGCAGGGAAGAGGACACGTGCAGCTCACATCACGAAGGGCCGACTGGTGAACAGTGCTACAAACTGTAAGAAAACAACTAAGGCAGAACGGAAGAACACACAAAGGATATGAACAGAGGAAATTTACGGGAGATAAAATGAAATGTTCTTAAATATATGACCAGAAGTCCGGCCGCACTCAAAAATAAGAGTAATGAAAGATCCTGAGATTCCTGAGATTCCACTTTTCACTTATAAGATTGTTAAAAATCAAAAAGTTTGATTTGTAAATTACTACAGCTCTACAGAGGGTAACCTGGCAGTATCTACTAAGTAAGAAATGCACATACACTTTGACCCAGAAGTCTACCGCTGTCAAGTATCCCATATTATTATTATTATTTATTTATTTATTTATTTATTTTTGGCTGTGCTGCACGGCTTGTGAGATCTTAGTTCCCCGACCAGGGATTGAACCCGGGCCCTCAGCAGTGAAAGCGCCGAGTCCTAATCACTGGACCGCCAGGGAATTCCCCCCATGTTATTTATTGCAGCAGCATTTGTTACAGCAAGACACCAGACACAAACTAAATGTTCCCGGATAGCAGACAGGAGTACAGCACAGCCCCACAGGGGAATGGAACACTACTTAGGCTCAAAAAAAAAATAGTAACACTTCATATATTGATATACAAAGATCATCACGATAAATTAGGTGCAAAAACCAAGATGCAGGACAGAGTTCTATATGCTATAGAAAAGGGGGACTCGAATGACACATACTGCCTTGCCCTTGCACAAGTTAGGTCTGGACCACCCAGGAGACCGATGACATCAGTGGCCTTTGGAGGTGGTAACTGGGCAGCTGAGGGACAAAAAGGAGATGGAGACATACAGTTCACTTTTTACGTGTCTGAACCTGGGAAGTCATTTTTACCGGTCACTGCTACAGACTTCCACCTGTCGGCTGTGGAGAACGGAATCCTGGACCGCGAGTCCGGGAAAAAGCCTTCTACACCAGGCTCCGCGGCCAGCTCCGAGTGACCTGGCCTGGCTGCCTCGTCCGTCCTGCAAACTCGGGCCGTGTGCTCCTGCTCCCCTGGGAGTGCACTGCCCAGTGGGCACACTGAGTGAAAGGCAGTGTGCTGAGGGGCCAGCGTGGAGGTGGGGACACCGCTGAGGAAGTGGCCAGTGGCAGGAGGAGGTGGAAACATAGGTAGGATCAGATCCCGGACAGCGTCCAAGCCACGACAGGCTTTTACTTTAGCCAAAGTGGGACAGGAGCTATTGAGGGGTTTTAAGCAGAAGAGTGATATGGTCTAACTTTTGTGTTTAAAACGTTACCCTGGGGGCTGTGCACAGTGTATCAGAAAAGAAGCAGGTAGTATCTACCAAAAGTACAGTGCACACACTGGCCAAAGTGCAAAATATACAAGTAGGTAGGGACTTCCCTGGTGGCACAGTGGTTAAGAGTCCACGCTCCCAATGCAGGGGGCCCTGGTTTGATCCCTGGTCAGGGAACTAGATCCCACATGCCACAACTAAGAGTTCACATGCTGCAGCTAAGGAGCCCACGTGCCACAACCAAGGAGCTGGTGAGCTGCAACTAAGGAGCCCGTCTGCCGCAACTAAGACCCGGCACAACCAAAAAAATACATAAATGAATATTAAAGAATAAAATAAAATAAATACTTATGAATAAATATTAAAAAAACAAACAAACAAAAAAGTAGGTGGAGGTGAGTTAACATGGCTGAGACCAAGGTGGTGGCGTTTGGGTGGAACTGGAAAGAGGTAGATGGATCCAAGCCATATGGTGGAAATCACAGTAACTGATGATTGAACGAGTGTGGCAGCCTCACAACTTTCACAGCTGGGTGAACGGAGAGGCAATTTACTTCCATTAGAAAGACAAAGAGCCTGCTAAGAATAGGGTGGGAGGGGGGGACCTGCTGAGTTAAGAGGTGGGAGACATTTATGTGAAGATGCCAATTACAATGGCAGGTGAACACACAAGTCCAGAGCTCAGAGGAGAGGCTGCGCTCAAGACAAAACGTGGGCACCACCAGAAAGGAGAACGGATTTAAAGCCATGGGAGTGTCCGAGAACCTGTGGGGGGAAGTACAAAGAGACCCCAGACCGGGTCCCGGAGAGAGAGGAAGAGAAATCTGCAAAGAGATGGAAGTACACCAGCCAGGGAGGCAGGAGGAAAACCAAGATGCCTCAGAAGCCAAGCAAGGAAAGTTTCCGGAAGGAGAAAAGGTCAAAGGTTACTGAGAGGACAGAAAAACGAGAGCAGATTTGGCAACACGGATGTCCTCAGTGACGGATAAAGGCAGCTTGAGTGGAGTGTCGGGGCAGAGGGGGTTGGCAGGGGTTGAAGGATGTGAAAAAATAGTGAAACAAATACAGAAGGTTCTTGAAGTCTGGCTCTGAATGAGGCACACGGCAGTGGAGAGGGAGCGGAGGATATGGGACAAGTCAGATAACAGGACCTATGTGCACGTCGATGATGAGCATGAGTTAATGGACAGGCAAGAAAGGATGCGAAGGGAGGGTGACAGAGGGGTGAAGGCCTCAGGAAGCGGCAACGGGGTTCAGCGGGCACGTGGAAGGGCCTCGGAAGGGGGGACAGAAGAGGAAGGGGGAGAAGACTGCAGCAGCAAATACTGTTCTAGATCCGACGAAGCAGCACCGATGACTGGCATCCTCTAGGATGGTTCTTCTGCAGAATGGAGTAGTTAAGGATACAGGGAGACCCAGTCTACTCGCATGGGTGTTGTGAAGAACAAAGGATAAAGGATGTCAACAGGCTTTAGCAGAAAAAGAGGGCATGGCCCGTAACTCATTCTGTGAGTCTGCTGTCACCTCCACACTCAAACCTGACAGGAACAGAACAAGACAGCAAAGTTACAGGCCAGGCTCACTCACTAACGTGGTGCCCAAGATCCTAAACAAGTCTCAGCCAACAGAAACCAGCAACAAGCAAATAAAAAAAAAAAAAATGGCAACATCAAATCCAATTCCACAAATATCCGAGTGCCTATCAAGTGTCAGGCACTGAGGACACTGCAGTAAATAAAACCGACAAGAATCTCTGCTGTGACAGAAGTTAAAACTGGGGGGTAAAGGGAATGTAGAAAAACGGAAAATAAAGAAGTTAGAGGGATGCAAACTCCTTGAAGACAGGGACCAGGAGTTTAACGGGTGCAGAGCACGGGATGAGCAGTGAACAAATAAACGAGTTCTCGCAGGAGCATTAAATCGACTTGCATCTTCCCTGAGCTCCCTGAGCTCCCCGAACCGACAGCGCAGTAGTGACAGGGGCGTACCATCCTTCTTGGGAACCTCCATCTCCGCTTCTCGGGCCAGGCTGGCTGAAGGCACGTCGCTGCCGTCCCCTCCTTGCGCGGCGAGGGCTGTCAGCAGTCACTGCAGGGACCAGAAGCAAGAAGGTGAGCGGGTGTCAGAGCCCAGGCCCCGGGTTCCTCCAGCCCCCGGGAAGCCCCGCAGCGTGGGCCGCTGCAGCTCGGACCGGGCAGAGGGGGCTGGGGGCCGCGCCGGGTCAGGGAGGGACGGGGAGGCCGGCAGAGGCCACCTCAGCCGTAGCCCGAGGCCCTCCGCGACGCACACCCCGGGCCCGCACGCCTCCGGGCCGGGAGCTCTGGGGCGGCGCCGTCCGAGGGAGGCCTGAACGCCCCGGACCCGGACAACCGAACTCCTGGGCTGGACTGCTGGGGGCTTTGGTTTGCCCCCAGGGCGACCCCGTCCTCGCCGCACCGCGCGAGGGGACCCCGCGGCCCCCGGGCCAAGCCCCTGCTGCGCCCGAGTCCCCTGGGACCCCCGGCCCGAGCCGCCCGCCCCGCCTGAGCACCCCGCCGGTGCCCCCTCACCCCGAGCTGCCGCGACGCCCCGGCCGACGCGCCTCCGCCCCGGGTTTAAACGCGCCGCGGCGGACGCGCTGCGGGCTGCTCATTGGCCGGTTTGAAAGGCCGCGGCGCCCGGTGCTTCCTGGGGTTTGTAGTCGGAGTCACAGAAGAGGAGCGCGGCGCGCGTGCGCACTGCTTCCGCGCTCTTCGCTTGCCAGAGGTCCGCCCCGGGCCTGCGGTGAGCCCGGAGCGTGGGCAGGGTTCCCTAGGGCTCGCGTGGTGTCTCCGCAGGCTCTGCATCAGAACAGCTACGCGTTGCAAGGGACATGGTTCTGATCCCAGCTCTTCATCCCTAAGTAAAAATCAAATTCCTATCGTAGGGTGTTGACTTGACGACCAAACAAAATAGGTGCATCTACCTGCTTTGTAAAGCATTACGGGTCAGTTCTTAATAGCGTAAGAAGACCCGCCCCTGCCCCGAGGAGCGCCCGGGTGACTCTGGGTGACCAGGCATACTAGTCTATGCCCCTGGACCAGGAGAACCTGTCTAGGGCCTGAGCACAGCCTGCCCTCTGCAACCCCTTTAGGCTTCGTCCTGGCATCCCTGACACCTCGTTTCTATCTGGGGGCTCCCTCTGCAGCCTTCAGCCTCACCCTTTGCCTCCCCCTCCACTGCATTCTGATGTGCTAGTCTCCCCCCTCTCCTCTGTCCATGGCTCCTTTCTGAGCTCCATCATCTCAGGATCCTGCTTAAGTGGAGAAGAAAGATGGGGCCAGACAGACCCAGGTGCAAATCCCAGCTGCAGGTATTGGTCAAGAGCCTTTGCGTTGCAAGTTACAGAAAACCAGCTTCAAGGTGGCTTCAGAAAAAGAATTTATTAGCTTGAGGAACAGGGAAGTCCAGGAATGGCCCTGGCTGCTGGCCTGGAAGGAGAGAGGGGCTTGAAGGAGGGTCCTGGGTCGGATTGTCCCCCCAGCGGCCTCTCTGGGTCCCGCTCAGCTTCCAGCAGGCTGCCTTTGTTGGGCCCACTGGCCCGGGAGCTCCACGCTTCCCTCTGCCTGCCAGGGCCTCCTGAAGACAGCGGCCAGGTTGGTGTGGCCTGTGCTCAATCCATGGTCCCAAGGCCCGGGTTTGCCTGGCTCACGACTACAGGGCCACTGCAGCAGGACCCCAGAGGGTCCTAGATGCGAGGGCTGTTGGCCCAGGTGTCAGATCCCCATAGCCCTGTGGGTGTCTGCTGGGGGCGAGGGTCCCCAAACACCCACTCCCGATGCTCTTCCCCCTGTATCATGTCAGCACGTACTACGTGCTCCGTAAACACACCAATTGTTAACAAGTTGTTGCTGCTAAATCTTCATCCATCTCTTCTCTTGGTCTCCTCCTCTCTTCTATCAATGGCCTACCTACCCACTATAGATTCGTTTCTTCCTTTCCCCAGTAGATTCTGATTCATTTTTTAATGCACTCATTCAAGGGATCATTCACCAGTCATGGGTTCACTGACAGGTAGTCAGTGCAGGCTCTGTGCTGGGTGATGCGGGGACACAGATGCTGTCCCTGATCTGAGGAGGTCACAGCTGGGGAGAAAGGTGCAATAGCAAGGGCTGTGGGGCACCAGCCTGCAGTGGGAGAGCAGAGGCCTTCCTGGAGGAGGGAACAGGGTTCCTGCTTCCCTGGCCAAGTTGTGTCTTGCTTGGAACCAGGAGCGGGGAGGGCAGACGGGGCATGGGCAGGCTCTGTCAGGGGAACTGGCAGGAGGGGACAGCTCAGGATGGGAAGGCAGGCTCTCCCTTGGGTTGTGTCCCTAGCTCCTGGGGATTAACAGCCCCTCTCTTGAAATCCCATTGTAATTACTCTGTTCTTGGCTCACTGCCCAGCCCCACACCCAAGTTCAAGGAGAGGCCTGTCTCCCCAGGACCCAGCCCAGGCCTAACAAATAGAAGATGCCCATCCAGCAACAGTTAGTCAAAGGAACCGATTAACTAATTTATTTTAATCCCAGGAATTTGTCTAGTCGATTTGCAGGTGTCTGCTGCCTCCCAGGAGACCTGCCCCCCTGAGTCTCTAGCTAATTTCAATTTGCACTGAAGGAACCTGAGAAACATCTATGGTCTGGGCTCGCCCCTCACAGCACGGCCGAGTCGGCACGTTCTCCTGAGATCCGCAGCGTGCTGGCGGGGGTGGTGGCCGTCAGGGCCAGGTTACTGATGGGGAAGGAGACCGAGGCAGCATTTATAAAACTGGCTCAGATCTTGTTCAAGCCACGTCACAATGCTTTGGTTTTTGCCACAGCAAGGCAACCTCTGAGCTCAATCCTCACACCCCAGAAAGCACACCACCAGCTCAGTGAGTGTGCATTCCTATGATTAAAAGCATGGCTGACAAAGGAAACCAGGTACCTGAGGCCCCTTTACGAAGTGCAGCTTAGAATAAAGAGAAAACAAGCCCAAACCAGTGCCACCAAAGCCCAGGGAGAAGCTTGAGGACATCTCTGCAGAGACAGCAGAAGGGCCGAGGCCCCAGGCAGCAAGGTGGGGGGTCCCTCTCCCAGGAAGCACAGGGGCCTGGGGTGAATGTCAGTAAGGCCTCCGCTAACTGTGACCCTGGGCAAGTCACTCCCCCGCATTGGTACCCTCACCCAAAAGGTCGGACAACAGAACCTGCCTGGAATACGGGGAGGAAGAGAGAATGAAGGGGTTTATCCCAGGGGTAGCCTAGGCTGGGGGGGAGGGGTGCCCCCAGGGGCTGCGTAGGAGACTCCCCTCCCCCAGCTGAGCCCAGCACCAACCCTTCCGACCCTTGACCGACCAGAAGGTATAAGGGTTCCCTGGGAAAATGCAATTTGCAAGGCAAGTGGAACAGCGGTCCCACCTCGGCTCTAACTGCTTAAAACTGCACCCTGGCCCTTAACGAGGATTAGAAGATGCAGAATCACGTTGAAAATTGATTTCTGTCCCCTCTTCCTGTAATGCTGCTGGTTACAGGGCTTCGCGCTTCACAGGCCTAATCAACAGGCTCCGGCTACTTGTAACCCTGCGAAGCCAGTGTGGCAGCTGGTCTGATGGCCGGGGAGGCTCCTTGGGGCAGGCGGCCAGGCCGGCTCACTGCAGGAGGTGGACGGCGGCCGCCCTGCGGATAAGCCTCGCAGTCAGTGGGGAGTTGGGCTTCAAGGCGTCTCGCTCCATCAGAAGGCTCCTGGGGAAACAGAGACAGGCTCTGTGCTGGAACCTCCTAGAATGTGGGGGGCGGATGGTCCCTCCACCCCAAGGCAGGACACAGGCAGCATGGGCTGGGGCCGAAGTGGCAGCACGGGCTGGGGCCCAAGTGGTGGAGGGAGGGGACGGCATCACGGCAGAGGGTACTAGAGGGACAAAGGCCCAGAGGCAGGACGCCAGGGGTGGGGACCAGAGGGAAGGTGGGCGGAGATGTGAGGATGAGAAAGCGTGGACTCCAGAGCCCCGCGTGCTCGCACTGGCCCAGGACGGCCGGTGTTCAAAGAGCATCCTGACAATGCTCCCAGCGATGCCCGAGTGCAGAAAATTTCAGGGTGAGCACATCCCCGTTGCCTCGTCTGCCCCAGGAACTTGGGGCCCATCCTCCCGCCATACGGAATGCTGGGACCAGAGGGTAGAGCACGACTGTGGGGATGGGGGGGGAGAGCCACGCCTGAGAATGTTCCAGGAAAGCAAGTAGCAGAAGAGATGGTGTGGGAAAAATCGAACTTTCAACAAAGAGAGAATCATTTAAGGCAAAGACCCCAAACAATTGACAACAGCGATTCTGTGCGCTGAGGGTGCAGTTAAGGGGCCGGGGCCGGGCACTTGGGGCAGGGACACCATGGCAGGGGGCCGAGGGTTTCCACCTTGGACGGGAGGGGAGCTGAGCCGTGTGAGGATGGCAGGAGGGCACCAGGGAAGGGGCGTGCCTGTCACCCCGACAGCAGCAGGCTCCCCTAGCACTCCCAGGGGCAGACCCCCTACTGCGTCCCCACCCCCCCCCCACGTGGACCTCGTCACCCCGCCCGTGTGCTGGCCCCAGCTCCCCCGCTCAAGCCCACACCCTCCTCTCTGTCCAAAGGGCCCCAACCTCCCTGCCCAGCTGCCACCAGAGGTGCCACACCAGGCCTGGAGCTCCCCAAGCGGCTCCACCGCTAGAGAAATGTGTGTGGCTTTGCACGTGGCCACGGAGGGGGACAGTGAGGGGCATGCGTCCAGGGCGCTCCAGGGTTTGACCATTTCCAGCATGTCCATCCAGGCTCAGGTGTGACACAGCGTCCACGCCTGTTTCACCAGCACCTGCACTGCTCACTTTGGAACGGTCGTCGGGGCAGCCGGGCCCTGCCCACCGTGGGCCGCCCGTGCCTGTGCTTGGACGCTGGCGCTTTCCACCTGACCTCTAACCTCGAGCGCCCAGCAAGGGCCTCCTGGGCCCTACGGTGCAGCCTGGACTTGCAGCGGCAGCTTCGGTGGGCCTCACGACACCCCTTCTGCCCACCCGGCACCCCTTGGCTCCCCTCTTTCCCCTCGGCGTTCCAGGAGGGCCTAAGGGACGGGGCGGGGGTCACATCTCCCCCCCAGGAACAGAGGGGCTGGTGCAGGTCGAGGTGAGTGGGGTGTGGGACAGCAAATGCTGCCGGCGATGGCTGGCTTCACAGGTAGAGCTTTCTTCTTGGGGTGCCCCTACCCTGACACCCCCAATCCTCCAGCCACACCCCTCCTCCTAACCAGATCACCCCGGCCTGGTTAAACTCGCTTGGTTTCAGGCCTCCCTGAGAATGTCACCTCCACCAGGCACCCTCCCTCCCTGACTCCCGCCCACTCATCACAGCGTCTTGGGCAATACGCCCGCCCTCATGGCAGTTGTACACATACTTGTGGGATTGGTTGCCTCGTGTCAGTTCCCACAGGAGAGGTAAGCTCCACGCAGCCTGGGCCTGGGTCTCCTGCCCACCATTCCCCACCCCGCCGGCACCCAGCACAGGTAGGAGAATGTGAGCTGAGGCCCAAAGGATCGGTAGGCGTCGGCAGGTGCGAGAGAAGAAAAGGATGTCCCAGGCAGAGTGTGTGGCACATGCAAAGGCCCAGGGGCCTGAAAGAGTAACTGTAGCTCACTGTGGCCAGAAATGAGGAGTGGGCTGGGAGGGCAGGAGGGTGGGCCTGGGGGTGGGGGTGGTCAGATCCTTTGGTCAAGTTGAAGATGCTCACAGGGGGAGAAGCAGGCATCCCCGTAGCCTTGCATCTCTGCCTCAGAGGTGGGCACCATCTCAGGCCAAGGGAGGTGGAAGCCTGTGGGGAGACCCCTGAGTGAGAGGGGGCTGTGCTCGGGGTCCTTCGCAGCTGGGCTTTGGGACCAGAACGAGGAACTCACCGGGCCACGTTCTTGTGGATGCCGGACGAGCAGTTTAAGGCCGCGTGAATCAGTAACTGGTTGAAGACGTCTCTCTGAAAGGTCAAGTGGGCACGTGAGGCTCTGTGACGTGGGACGAGGGATGGGGACGCCTGCCCCCTCCCCGCTGCAGGCTGGCCTGTTCTCAGGGACAAGCTTATTGGGGATTGTGAACGGCAAGGACTCTCCCACACCGTGGGCGCCAACACCGCGGAGACAGAGGCTGTGGGACACAGGGGCTCCCGGACTGGGGCCCTCGCGCTGCAGCTGCTGGCTCACCTGGGCGTTGCTGCCTCCGATCTGGACAAGCCGGTAGCGGATGGGCTGGAGCAGTTCCACCACGCCGTCGGGGTTCCCGCTCTGGGCCTCCACCAGGGCCTGGCACAAGGGCAGCCCCACGTCGCGGGCCAGGAGGTGCTGGTAGTTCTCCCCCGGGGACCTGCCGGCCCGAGAGGGTGCCCTCAGCGTCCTGCAGGGCCTCGTGCTGCCCCCCGCCCCGACTCAGGCGCCTGAGGAGGGGGCTGTCTCCTCCTCTGCCCGGCATCCCTGGCTCCGTGCCTGACACAGTAGGTGCTTTGATCAGGTGACCTGACAGAGGACAAGCCGCCAGGGAGGGGAGAGAACTGGGCTCTAAACTCAGTTCAACTGCGACGTGGCCTTGGGCAGATGCCCAACGCCTGGCCTCAGTTTGCTCATCTGTAAAGTGGGAGTAGCAGTGCCGCCCTCGCAGGGCAATGCAGGTAAAGGCTGGCACTGGAGTCGGCGCCGGCCCCTGGAGTGAACAGCTGTGGCAGGCTTTGTCTTCCCGTTGCCCTCAGGTGGCGGTTGGTCTAGGTCGTGAGGGCTGGGGGCCTGAAGCTACGTCCCCAGCCAAAGCCCCCAGTTCATGCAGCTCAGCCCTGGGAGGAGGGGCAGGGCAAGCGGCCGTGGGTGGCCACCCTCCCCCAGGTGCCTGGGACAAACCACCAGGGTTCACGGGTCCCACAGCTCTAGCCCTACAGGCAGGAGACGAGGGCTGGCTGCCTCCTTGGTGGCCTGTGCTGTGCAGAGCCCGCTTCCCTGGACTCTCTCTGGCCCCTGCTATGACTGGAACCGGCTCAGAAACTGTGCTGGGTGTGTGTCACCACGTCACTGCCCCTCACTCTCCTACCAGCCTGTCCCAGCAGATGAGGAAACAGGCTCACATCAGAGAGCTGAGGCCCTGTAAGCGGCAGGTCTCTCTGGTTCCAGGGCCTCACCGCATCCCCTGTGCGTGACACTGACATTGAGGCCTAGGGGATCCAGAGGCTGCTCTGTGTCCCGGGGGATCCAACCATACCCTCGCAGGGCACACCCCGCGGGGACGCACGCCTAGGCGGGGGGTGGGGAGAGGACACCTGGGGGCACACACTTGCGGGGGACGCACACCTATGGGGACAAACACCCAGCAGGCGCACACCTGCGAGCGGCCCTCCACGCGCGTCTGTGCGGCTGTGCCCACCAGTGGGGCCTCCAGCCCCCCAGGCGAGCAGGGGTGGCGTGAGCAGCCCCCCAGGGCCCCCTCAGCAGGGTGGGGGTCCCCCTGGTGGCCCCGGCCCCTCCACGTACTCGCTGGCATCCCGCAGGGTGGTCAGCAGCTCCTGCGTGGTCCGGGAGTCCCCAGCGCCCAGGGACGCCATCAGGAAGTGCACATCGTTGAAGAGCAGGATGTGGTCTCGGCTGTGCTTCTGGGTCACAGACAGGACATCTTGCCACCGCTCACCCACAGACACCCCTGGGGGCACGGGAGGACACCCACAGGCCTGGCATGAGCGCTGTGCGCACGGGCCTCTGGCACCCACGGGTGGCTCCAGGTGAGGAGGCCGGGTGACGCTGGCACGCGGTGTCTGGCCTCGGCTTTAGGCTTTTGGGGCCGGTTTATATTAACTTCGTTTAATCATAAAAGCGGCAAACGGGTAAGGTAGAAAGCAAATTAAAAAAAAAAAAAAAAAAGCTATGGAAGGGTATTAAATGAAGTCTCTGGCCCCTTTGACAAACCCCAAACCACTTTAAAAATTCTTCCCCTGGTTCTCACTGGGCAGGCACCTGACACAGCACAGCATGGCGGAATTCATAAAAAGCATCCTTCCGCCTTTGGGTCTGGATTTCCAACTCGACAGCCCCTCCTCTGCTCTGCTCTCCACCACCACCTCCCGCCCCCTGTCCCTCTCCGCTCCTGCAAGTTACCCGATTTTTCCTACTGCTCCTAGCGGGCTCCTCCCGTGACCTTGTAGTTGCCCTTGACTTCCGTTTCTCCGCCTGTCACTTGGACGCAGCTCTGAAGTTTCCACTCTGCGTGCTGAGGGAGCAAGTGGCCTTCCTCTTCCCTCCACCGGCCCTGAGGCACCCACACTGTGCCTCCCAGCCTCCAGGCCGGGCCCGTCCCTTTCTGATCCCTCCTCAGGCGAATTCAGGGGGGCCCAGGCCGCGCCTCCACAGGCGAAGGGTCAACAGGACTCAACTGCCCCCAGGCCCCTCCCCTCTCCACCGAGTTCCGGGTGGTTTTGGCTGGACAGAGACACAGGCCTCCACCAGCCTGGGTTCCGGTGTCCCGGCCTTATCACCTGGACGGCCGTGAGAGCCCCTCACTGTTCTCCCAGCTCCTCACGGATGCCCCGGCCTCCAGCCCGGCCTCCCCTGGCTCAGCCCCCCTGCTGGACAGAGCCCGGCCAGCCCTGCCCCGCGGGCTCCCCGCAGACCCAGATGAAAGCCACACTCTTCACCCTCCCTCCCCAGCTCTCGGCCTCCTCTGCTCCCCTGAGCGCACGGACCCCACACTCCGTCACTCATCCCCGTACGGGCCACTGGCTTCTGTGTCTTGGGGGCTTCAGATAGGCTGCTTCCCACCTGTAACATCCTGTCCTGTCGCCACCTGGCAAAACCCTACGTTCCCTTCCATGGCTCACATTTCACCTCCTCTAGGAAGCCTTCCCAGAGCCCTCGGAAACAGCCAGTCCTGCCCGGGCCTCATCCCCACTGACCCAGGACCTACAGTGGGTACAGGTTTGGCTCTGCTGAGCCTGGGGGAGAGGGGAGAGCTGTCTGGTACCCCAGTGGTTGGCCATAAGCCTTCCGTAGCCCTCAGGGCTATGGCCAGCCCCATCCAGGCTCCCTGGAGAGCACTGCATGACACTGTTGGGAAAACCCTCCCTCTGAAATCCCAGGGAGTTGAGAAACTGAGGTGGTGCCCAAAGACAGGTGGCCAGGCGCCACCCGTGCCATGCAGGCAGGTAGGCTGTGGGAATGGCAGGTAGCCAGCAGGATTCGGAGCCTGAGGCCTGCACACCGAGGAGCGGAGGGAACTGGGAGAAAGGGCAGCAGTGGCCTGGCCCACTGGCCTCAGGCCAGCCGGAAGGCAGCCGCAGAGCTGGTACCCGAAGCCGCGCCGTCCCAGGACCGGGAGCGGGCCCTGGAGAAACTCGCTAATGAGCTCCTGCCGGCCTGAGCCCAGGCCGTGGCACCGTCCCCTCGTCGGGTGGGAGGAGAAGAGCCAGAGGAGAAGGCCCAGACCGGGTACCTTCCATCTGCAGCCGGTAGAGCATGGAGCAGCTATCCACCACGTCCAGCATTGCCCCGCTGACCCGCAGGCTGGGGAGGATCTGGAAGACAAGGGCAGGTAGGGCATGAGGGGCTGCAGGGACGGCCAGAGTCCACCCACCTGGGCTGCGTGTGGGGCCTGGGCAGAGCCAGCCCTCAGCCAACAGGAGCCACCACCAGTGTCCCCTCCACCCCAACTCTCAGGGCCATTCCCCTCTCCGAGGGCCTGGACCGCTCCAGGTGCCCAAGGGACACTGGACAGACTTGAGAAAGAGCCCACTGCACTGGCAGCTGGGGGAGCACCTGCCGGGCCCTGGCACCTGTCACCTCCTGTCCCCAGCCCTGGACTATGATGGCAGAGAATCATCGCGCCCGGCCACGATTCCACATTCAGCTGGTCTACGTCTCACGGCACGCAGCTCTTGTCACCCTTCACTCTCTACTACGAAATCCCGACAACTCGAGAGGATGATTTATAGGAAACTTTACTGAGTGTTTTTCTCTGGGGTTTAGATCCTCAAATTACAAGCATTTCTGTGACCCCAGGCTCTGCTATTAAGCCCATGGTGGGGTCCCCAGCCGTGCAAGTTAGGCTTTTTTTCCCCTCTTAAACATACCTAGAGGGTGGAGGGAGGGGGAATAGGGAGTTAGTGTTTAGTAGGCCAGGAGTTTCAGTTTGGAAAGATGAAGAAGTTCCAGAAATGGATGGTGGTGATGGCTGCACAACCATGTGAATATACTTAATGCTACAGAACTGTACACTCAAAAATGGTTAAAACGGTGAAATATGGTATGTATATTTTACTACAGAAAAAAAATTCCTGGCGGGCTTCCCTGGTGGCTCAGTGGTTAAGAATCCACCTGCCAATGCAGGGGACATGGGTTTGATCCCTGTTCTGGGAAGATCCCACGTGCCGCGGAGCAACTAAGCCCGTGTGCCACAGCTACTGAGCCCACGAGCTACAACTACTGAGCCCACGTGGTGCAACTACTGAAGCCCACGTGCCTAGAGCCCGTGCTCCGCAACAAGAGAAGCCACCGCAATGAGAAGCCCGCGCACCACAATGAAGAGTAGCCCCCGCTCGCTGCAACTAGAGAAAGCCCGCACACAACAACGAAGACCCAATGCAGCCAAATATAAATAAATTTTTAAAAGTTAAAAAAAAAAAAAAGTCTGTAACAAAAAAAAAAAATTCCTGGGAGTTCCTGGTGGTCTAGTGGTCTAGGGTTCGGCGCTTTCACTGCCATGGCCTGGGTTCAATCTCTGGTCAGGGAACCAAGGTGCTGCAAGCCACGCGGCTCAGCCAAAAAAAAAAAGAAAAATCCTATGGGCAGATCAATGTTTTTACCAAAGAAAAGCAATCTAAAATGACTGGAGGGGGCCTTCCCTGGTGGCACAGTGGTTAAGAATCCGCCTGCCGATGCAGGGGACACAGGTTCGAGCCCTGGTCTGGGAAGATCCCACATGCCGCGGAGCAACTAAGCCCATGCGCCACAACTACTAGGCCTGAGTTGTAGAGCCCGCGGGCCACAACTACTGAGCCTGTGAGCCACAACTACTGAAGCCCGAGCACCTAGAGCCCATACTCTGCAACAAAGAGAAGCCACCACAATGAGAAGCCCGCGCACCGCAACGAAGAGTAGCCCCCGCTCTTGCAACTAGAGAAAGCCCGCGTGCAGCAACGAAGACCCAACGCAGCCAAAAATAAATAAATAAATAAATTTCTGTTAAAAAAGAACATACAAATACATTTAAAAATAAAATAAAATAAAGTACAATGACTGGAGGGAAGCCTGAGATTTCAGAGATGACTAAATGAGACGTGCAATCTACCAACGCCCACGGGCAAACAGAGTCAAATCCCATTCTGGGTTTCGACACCGCTCTGCGAGAGAATCAATGCCGTGAGGTCTTACACAAGAGCTGTGCTCTTGCTCCAGCTGTGGGTCTGGCTGGGGTAATACTGATTGGCTCAGAGATCTGTTAGAGACCGAAGGGTAAATCGCTGCAATAAACCGAATCGGGTGCAAGCCTGGACTTACGTGGTCATCATAAATGGTCAATGCGGCCTCGTATTCACCCTGGAAAAATGAAGTTCCGGGATTAACACGTGGAGGAGGTGAAATGTGGTGCTGAGACATGAATTGCGAATGGCCTCGACAAAGCCCCCGCCCCACAGCCGGGGTGGGTCTCGGGATGGGAGGAGAGGAGCCCACCTCTGCCCCAGCCCTTCGCTCCCCCGTGCAGAAGACACAGCAGCAGCTGCTGCTGCTAAGGGAGCCCTTTCTGCGAAAGCATTATTCTTCCTATGAAGCCCTTGTCAAGCGGCTGCCAGCTTTTTCGTATATTTATTCTAGGATTGTTTTTCCCTTTATTTTCCTTACTGCCCATTCAGTTGGGTTCACTGCTTTCTTGGAGACACTGTATCACTGCATTCTGCCTGTCATTACAGGGTCCTCACCTTCCAAGCATTTCTCTTTGGACATTTAGGGAGCTTCTAGATTTTCTCTGCGATAAACTGTAAGACAAACCCTTATAAATGGGACCCAGTGGTGGAATCACTGGGGTCAAGGGCGTCCCCACACCCTTACTGCCACTGGGGCAAAGCATTCGGAGGGTCCCATGGTTCATTCAGCTACAACCGTGAGGTGGGAGCCTAGCAGACCACTACAGCGGCAGGCGCTCGGGCTACCCTGTCTCCACAAATGGCACACAATACACATGATTTCCAAGTCCAGACAGTCCAAAATACCTAAAGTAGTTTAAGCCTGAAAAGCTATTTGGAAACATGAGTGCTCTGTTGCATCAGGACACCACTGAAATGTGCAATCACACCGTACTGCTCCACGGGATACAAAGTATAGCAAAAGGTAGAAAAATATTTCTTTCCTTGGACACCTTTATAGGATAAGACAGCCGGTCATCTTACCTTTTCAATCAGATATAAAGCCCAGTGCCAATAATTATGACAAGCAAGCATATCAGAGTCCTGGGGAAAGAACGAGAGAATGAGAGAAAAATCTGACAGCCTGTCGGGGGGAGGGGGGAAGCAGCTGTTGTTTTGTGCCAATGCAGAGCGCCACAGCTCTGAATGCAGGAAACACTTCCCAGGCACCCGCCCCGGCCGGCCTGTGCCGGCGAGTCCACGCCCCATCTTCTCCTTTGGCTCTGAGCCTTGGCGAGTGGTGTGCCTGAATTCTCTGAGGACGCTGAGGCTGCGGCAGGCTGGCATCTTAGCCCCAGAGCGAGAAGGGAGGAGAACCAAAGCCTCACCTTCCTTAGGTGTGGAGTGGAGAAAATGAATAAGTCTATCCGAACGGCTGCAGAGGCCCACTGCGTCCAAACAGTGCGATGCATCCAGTAAAACCCTACAGATCAGTGAGCCCAGGGCCAAACTCCCCGCAGGTCCTGGCAGAGCCCACAGAATAAGGGGAATGGGGTGACATCTAGACGGCTGCAGCTGGTACGCTTTTGGCCCTACCATGAACACCAGCCTACAGGGCTGCGGCTGACACTTCCTTCTCTGCCTGGATACCACCTCCCATCTCCTGGAAAGGAACTGACGATGCCTCCTCCACGGCCCACGTCTACCTGGCACCTGTATTTGAGGATGCCAACCCACCCAACTCCCCTCTCCCTTACAGGCCACTGTAGGCCTTGGCACCTTTGCTTAAGCTGATCCTACATCTCCCTGTCTTTTGCCTAGCAAACACCTACTCACCCTGCAATACTCAGCGCATACATTGCCTCCTCCAGGAAGCCTTCCCTGACTGCTTCCTCCTCAAGCCCAGTTGGGTGGGATGCCTCCTCTGGGTTTCCACATCCCCAAGAATGCCCCTGGCATGGTGTGGTTATGCGCTGCTGAGGGACTGCTCCCTCCACTTGACGGGCCTTTTGAGGACAGAGAGGTCTGGGTGGGACTCTCAGTGGGGTCCCCAGGGAGGGGCACAGGCTGGCGCAGTGACTGGAGACTGGACTGAGCCACAGCCAACTGCCTGGGGCAGGTGTTGGAGGAGGAGGAAAGGGAGCCCCAGGCCACATCGTCCACCCCAGGGCTGTGCAGCCAGGCCAGAGGCTGGCAGGAGCCACTGCGGGGACGTGTGCAGGCATCGGGGGACGAGCGCCTGTTGGAGATGGCCCCAGCCACCTCGGGCTGCCTGTTACAGTCGGACTAACACCGATGGGGACTCCTTCAGGGCAAGGGCTTCACAGTTGTTGCAACAGCAGGTTTTCAGGTAAGGAAACTGAGGCTCAGAGGGATCACGTTCTCATCCTGGGGTAGAGCCAGGCCTCAAGCACCCAGGCCCAGGAAAATCGGAGTCTGGGGGCAGGAAGTAAATGGAATACAAACGATCTGGCCCTGGCCAGGCCTCCGCGGCCTCCCTCTCAGAGGACACGGCAACTCTGGCGCTCCCTCCACCCAGAGTCACTACCTGTCGGGGGAGCCCGAGGACAAGGGCCCGACCCACACTGTACCCCCACCCCCACCTAGGGCCTAGCTCGTGCCCAGCGTTTGGGGATCCTTAAAAAGATCTGGGTGTGGGGCTTCCCTGGTGGCGCAGTGGTTGAGAATCTGCCTGCCAATGCAGGGGACACGGGTTCGAGCCCTGGTCTGGGAAGATCCCATATGCCGCAGAGCAACTAGGACCGTGAGCCACAATTACTGAGCCTGCGCGTCTGGAGCCTGTGCTCCGCAACAAGAGAGGCCGCGATGGTGAGAGGCCCGCGCACCGTGATGAAGAGTGGTCCCCGCTTGCCGCAACTAGAGAAAGCCCTCGCACAGAAACGAAGACCCAACCACAGCCATAAATAATAAATAAATAAATTTAAAAAAAAAAAGATCTGGGTGTGGGGCTTCCCTGGTGGCACAGTGGTTGAGAATCCGCCTGCCAATGCAGGGGACGCAGTTTCCATCCCTGGTCTGGGAAGATCCCAAATGCCGCGGAGCAGCTAAGCCCGTGTGCCGCAACTACTGAGCCTGCTCTCTAGAGCCCGTGAGCCACAACTACTGAGCTCATGCGCCACAACTGCCGAAGCCCGCACGCCTGGAGCCTGTGCTCCGCAACAAGAGAAGCCACTGCAATGAGAAGCCCGCGCACTGCAACGAAGAGTGGCCCCTGCTTGCTGCAACTAAGGAAAGCCCGCGCGCAGCAACAAGACCCAACGCAGCGAAGAAAAAACAAAAGATCTGAGGGTGAATCTAATGAGATTATAGTTCTCAAAGGTTATCTTACACCTGTTCGCCTGCTCTACTTAATACCCCTCTCGGAGAAGCCAGGAATCTGCCTTCTTGTAAATTACTTCTCGCTGGCCTGTCCTAGGCCAGGGAGCTGCTGGCAGGAGCTGAGGTGACCATGCCAGTCCCCTGTTCCCCGCCTGGCTCCTGGTCTCTCCATGGTTCGCTCAATCACTGAGCACCTGCTGCTCGGTGCCAGGCCCTGGCAGAGACTCACTGTCTTGGCCGGCGGTGCCCTGGGAAGCCCCCCACAGCACAGAGAAGGGCAGAACAGCAGACCGCACCTGGCCAGGTAGCCAGGCTGTACGCCAGAGACAAACTCAAGGACGACAGGCGCATGCAGAGAGAGGGCCACAGCAGCTGGGTGCAGGCGGGCGCCGGGAGTGGGAGCAGGGAGGCCCCTGGGCATTAAGGCCCCAGGAAAGGGTCTGGAAGGGCTTTGAGGGGTCTGGATGGTATCCTCGCTGCTGCCTCACCAGGGCCCTGACCCCCACACACCAGCCCCACCGATGGTGGCTGGGCCGTCATCCCTCCCATCAACCCCCGGCTGCACCACGTGCTCCCGGAGGATGCTCTGGGGTTCTGGGGTCTGTGTCAAGTCTGCTGGCCAGTGAGCTCACAGTTCTCACCCCTGCTGGGCTCTTGTTTCCCCTTTCTCATCCATTCCTTCTACAACCTCGGGCCACAACCAATTCTAGAAACACCTTCAAAACATCAGCAGATGTTGGGAAGCCGTGGGGTCCCCAGGGGATTCGGTGGCTTGACAGAAATGCCTCCAAGTGGAAGATGAGTTTTCCCCAGAACTAAGCCACGCCTTGTAACTCCATCCGTTAATCCCTGGCTTAACTTGGGGGAACAAACAGAATTTTCCAGGCAGGTGGACGGACGAGAATCGTACCTTCCAGTGGGTTTCTGAGCGCTGCATGAACTCCAATCCATCCTGGACCTCTGCTTTCATCTCATGAATATGGGCGATGGTGTGCACCGACCACGCGTCCGTCGGGTTAACAGATAAAGCCTACGTGGTGGGGGTGTGGGGGTCGGGTGGGGGACAAGTCAAGACAACATGGGTGAGTCAGGCTGCCCGGTGACAAGGTGTCCCCAAGCCATGCAGGGGCACGAGGGGCCTGAGCAAGCAAGGGGAGTGGGCTCCGCCTCAAAATAACGACCCCAAAGACCAGCCCGTTGACCAAACACCAGATGCTGCCAGAGAGAGTATCACTGCCCATTTCACAGATGAGGAAACTAAGGCTCAGAGAGACTAAGTGACTTGCCCGGGCCCACACAGTTGAGTGGCACTGGGGTCTCTCCAAAGCAGGGGCTCATCCAACCCCCTGGCCCCCAGCCTCCTGCATACAGCTGAGTCACTGCCCAGTTTCCCCTGTGGTGAGAAGTAAGGCCGCCTCCCTCTCGCGACTGCCGTGGAGGCCAGTGGACACTGAGTGTGTGTGCTCCAGGGGCTCTCGGCTGCCCCTCCCGACTAGCACACATGCAAGGACCACACACATGCAAGGACCACATGTGTGGCTTTCCGGGCTCGTTCTGGTATCACTGCTAGTAACAAGAGCCGCTCCGATGACCGGTGGACTTGACGGTGACGACATGGCAGGTGGGACACGAGGTCTGACTCCCACCTCACGGCGGGTAGTTTAGCTCATGGCTACTGAGCGCCTACTGATCCTGGCACAGAGCAGTGAGCCGAGGCTCACCATGGGCCTGTGGACCATCCACACGAGCCCAGGTCCGCCACACCTGATCACGGGGTCCCCCCAGCCCTGCCACCTCAGGCGCCCACGCCTTTCGCAGAAGCGGAATTGGGAAGGCCCAGCACCTTCAGCCCTGGCCTGGCACCTGCTGCGGGGTCTATGCTGGCAGGTGGTTCCCAGCAAGCCCCACCTCCCTGCTGCAGCCCTGACCTGCATGGGCCCAACCAGTCCACGTGGGGACACAGAGAAAGGCCACGTCTGTAGGGAACGATGCGCAGCCCGGGGCAGAGCCCTGCAGGACCAGGACCCTTCAGGAGACCCCAGGGGCGCAGCTGAGCAGGCTGAAGGGACCTGCTAAGCGTGCTGTGGAAGGCAGAGGCTCATGGCAGCAGGGCTGCTCTCATCCCCCTGCTGGGATTAAGCTCCCCCTCGCTGAGGGGTTCCTGACCGGCTCCCTCCCAAGGTTCCCTGGGACAGAGTCTACAAGGCCAGAGCGATCCGGCCCTGCCTGCCCCCAGACTTTGCTCCCAGCACCCGGCCTGCCCACCTCCGCCCTAAGTCTCAGTCTATCAGGTGCTCCGTGTCCCTGAACTCTGGCTGCCGCTCTCCTTCCCCGACAGTTGCCCTTCGCTCTTCCTGCCCTGGGCGTTCAGCCTGCAGACAAGGCCCACGTGTCACCACCGTGAGGCCTCTCCAGACTCCAGTGGAGCCTGGGCAGCCCACCCTCGCTCTCCTAGAAGCCTGGCCTTGCCCACTAACTGTCTGTGGTGGGCTGGTGCTGGGGTCAGAGTGTGGGCGCCTGAAGGAGAAGGGGCGTGAAGGGAGCAGAGGGGGGCATCCCATGCCACCGCTTCCTGCTCTTGGCGGGTGTGAACCTGCACCTTTTGGTCACTCTCTGACTTCTTGAACCATCCCGCCAGCCCTCAGGTGCCCACATAGACGGCACCCAATGGGAGAGATCAGCTGCCAAGGTCTCCAGGGGAACCTTCCTACAGCTGACCCCCTGGATGACGGCGCCTGGTCACCCAGGCCATGGAGCCAAGACTGCCGTGAAGCTCCCTGTGCCCCTCGACAGCCTGACTCAGGGCTAAAGCACAGACCCCATCATCCTACTGTCAAATCTGGGCTCTATTCTATAAGTAGAGCGGTTGTCAGAGATCCCACAGGCCCTGTGGGCCCCCGGAGGGTGTCAGCTGTCTCCCAGGGAGGGGTGCTGGGAGCCAACTAGGGCAAAGACTCGGGGGAGAGCCCTGGCTGGGTGCTGGGGAGCAGGTCTGTCCAGGCAGCATGAAGGACTGTGCTCAGGTGGCCTGGGGGGCCGTGGCTCTGCCTTCTGTGAGCTGTGTGGCCATGGCCTTGGCCTCTCTGGGCCTGGTCGCCCTCCTCTGGGCAATGAAGAGTTCGATGCCCCACTGCAGAGGATCGAGCCGACAGAAGCGGCATGTACACTGAGTGCCAGCCCTGAGCCAGGCACAGGAGTGGTTGTCACCCCCTTGTGCGTGGCGGCCCCTCCTTGGGACTCAGTTTCCACTCCCGCGAGAGGAGGAGCTGGAGAGGGACTCTGAGAGCCAGAGGTGCTGAGGCTCCCGGGCCTGCAAGCAAGGGACGTCCACGGTGCGTCCATGGTACCAGGCAGCCCATCTCCGCCAGCACGGAAGGAGGGGCCCGGGCCGGCAGGAAGCGCTTAGCACCCCACCCTGTTCTGCACCCTTGGCCGCTGCTGCCTCCGGATAGGGGCGGTGCTGAAGAGAAGGGCTGGCCAGCAGGACCCCAACGCCAGGTCAGGGCCCACTGGAAGCAGTCTGATGAAATAAAATTTCTATCTTAAGGCAGGACAAGAAAAATTAAACATAAAGTTCTCTCTCTGGGCTTGTTTGGGCCTCCTCCCTCCCTCCCTAACGTGCAGTGTGCACGTGTGTTACACATCCACCAGCGCTCCTCAAAGATGGGAGTACCTGCTGGATTGTAAAGACCGATTCTCCCCTTTGTTCTGATGCTGGCAAAGTAAGCTCTTAAAAGAACGCGTTCTTCGCCCGCTCTCTAGGGGGTCACGGTGACTCATTGCTTGCTTCATCTGTGCTTATCCGGACTATGTATCCTTGGTGACCTCTACGTAAAATATCAGGATGTCACTTTGATGTACGATCCTTTGTCTCCAAAAGGTAGATGGCTGTATGACTGTACCTTTGAGCTCTAACAGGCTGAACAGTTCTCAGAACTTTCTGAGAATCTGCTTCCTGGGTTACAATCCTCAGTTTGGCTCGAATAAAATTCCCTTTTTTTTTTTTTCTTAACTTATAGTTCATTGAATTTTCGGCAACAAGTCTCAGTCATCACTCATCTGTCAGCTCCTGGAGGCTTGGTGAAGTCAGTGACACTTAGAAACGTGAGGTCCCAGGTGGGAGAAGTAACACTGATACTCGCTTCCCCACCTACAAAGTCTGGGTCCAGCAGCGCAAACTGTGGGCCCTGGAGACACGGAGCTGGGGGCATGCAGAGCTGCCACTCCATGTGACCCTGAGCAAGAGGGGTGGACGGAACCCTCCCTGGGCCTCATTCGCCTCCCTGGCCTGGGTGGGGAGTTTGCTGAGCAAGGCGGCTCTGCAAACCCAGGGTGGGGAAAAGGTGACGGGAGGGAGTTGCCCTCTCTGTTAACATGAGCCCTCCAGGTGGGAAACGAGGTCCGGAGGGGGGTGGGTGCAGCGTGCCTGGCATGCTCTCCTCCACCTGACCCCACTCCACGAGGGCTCAGGCATCTCAGGAAGGGCCCACTTACCTCTTTGGCAAGCTTTTCCGCCCGATTGTAGAAGTTGGTTTCCATCAGTCCGAAAGAATAGATGCCTTTCACGTAGCTGAAAACAGAAGGAAATTATTTTTTTAAAAAGTGCACTAGAACCGTTCAACCCTCAACATGACCCGTGTCGGTCGAACTGTGTCTCCCCCAAAATGGTACGTTTAAACATATGCCCTAACTTGGAATTAGAGTCTTTGCAGATCATCATCAAGCTCAAGTTAAGATGAGGTCATCCTGGATTAGGATGGGCCCTACATCCAATGACTGATGTCCTTATAAGAGAAAGGAGAAGGAGGAAGGTTTGGACACAGACACACATGGACACATACACAGAGGACAGACAGTCATGTGGAGATGAAGGCAGAGACTGGAGTGATTTCAGACTTGCCAGTCCCCACAGTCACAGGAGCCAATTCCTTAAAACAAATACCTTCCCCCCCACCACACACACACCCCCGCCCCCGCTCCATATATGTATGTAAATAGTACAGATATAGATAGATATACACATCCTATTGGTTCTGTTCTCTGGAGAACCCTGACTAATACAGCTCTTCAACCTATTAGTCCACTTGACCTTCAGAACAATCTTATGACTAAAATGCAACAGAGTTGATCATGTGTGGTGGTCCCTAGGGCTGTTCATGGTTATTCCAGGCCTCCCTCTCCTCCCAGCCCAAAGTACAGCTGCATTTCCTGGCCCCCTGTGAGTGGGTGACTGGATTTGACCAGTGACTCGGGAGCTGCAGGGCACCCCCTTCACTCTGAGCACTAATGCCATTGTGAGTCCCCCAGGAGAGCTCTTTTCCCTCTTAGCAGCAGGTGTATCCCGAGAGCAGTTACTTCATCAGCTGGGATCCTGGAGGGCAACAGTGGCAGGGGTGTGGAGCCTCAGCTCTCCTATGATGGACAGTGAGAAACTAACCTTTGTTGTAATAAGCTTCGGAGAAAAAGATCTAGAGGATGTTTGTCACTGTGGCAAAATTTATCTTGTGCTGACTGATACATAATAGTACTACCTCATTCCCAGGATGGGATAAAGATCAAATGAAGACGTGAAGCCTTTCACTTTTTTTTTTTTTTTTTTGGCCGAGCTTTGCGGCTTGCAGGATCTTAGTTCCCCGACCAGGGGTCAAACCCGCACCCCCTGCAATGGAAGCGTGAAGTTCCAATCACTGGATCATCAGGGAAGTCCCACCTTTTCACTATAAAAAACTAGGAAATGACAACAGTAGTCTCACTAGTTTTAGGGCAGGGCCAGGAGAGTTGCCATGTTTTTAGGGCAGAGGAGAGAGACTAAGAAACAGAAACGATGTGATTTCCAGCTGGCACCTACCTGCTAAGGGGGATGTCGGGTGTCCAGAAGGGATAAATTCGAGCCACAGAATCTCGCATCTGTTCCTGGTAGCCCAGGTAAAAATAGGCATCGTGGGAAAATTTCAGGGCCAACATGTCTGTCGGGTGGTCCTGGAGAATCTGTTCCCACAGCTCACAGGCTTTTGGAAGGTTCCTGGAAGCCAAGAGAAGTTTCTCAGCAACACTGAACACAGTTCACACACGAGGAGTGGAAAAGGCTTAATTTCCTGCCAGTGTCACAGCCTGCACTGAACTGGTTAAAAGATACATGTAAGTTTCTACGTTAGGTTGTGGCTCAGAAAATTGAAAAGCTTCAGTGGGAAGTTTTACTCTCCAATTCAAGGAAAAAAAAAAAAAAAAAAAAAAACCAGTTTAACAAGTTACCAAAGACAATTTCCCCTGAGACCGTGAACCAGCTGCAGGAAGCCTGAGAGGTGGAATTCCACCCCTGTGCTGACATCCGCACCCACCTGCCAGGAAGACCAGGACAGAACTCTCTCTTGTCACTGCTTCAGAACACCTGTAGCATCAGCTCAGGTCACCCAGCTCTGCGGGCACCTCTCCTGCCCAAGCAGACACAGGGGCTGTCCTGGGGGCAGGTGTCAGGGTCAGGACTCCCACACACAGGGGGACGGACAGCCGTGGGAACAGGGGCAGGGGAGACCGGAAGACTATAAGCAGATGCTCACAGGTGTGTAAGGACCAGGAGCACGAGGGCGAGGGTTTGCTCCTTTCTCCTGTCTCTTATCTATTTCTGTACTGTGGTCCTACTATTTTTGTAATGAAAATAATAACCAATTTATTTAACGAAACACAACAAGTTGCTTTGAATGCTAACCTGGGAGTCCTAACCAACCACGTCCTCATTCAGCAGTCAGCTGAGGACAGAGCAGCAGGCAGGATGTGATTCTCAGTCAGGCGGGCACGGAAGTCAGGGTGAGAATCCCCCCCGAGGCCCCCTCCGCACGGCGCGGGGGGCAGCCCGTGGCATCGCCCAGTGTGGCCTCAGAGTGCCAGCCCCTGGCCCAGGGAGGCCCCTCACCCCTTGGCAAAGGTCTCTACTGCAGACACGTGCAGCCGTTCCCGCTGCGTCAGGGGCTGAGCTTTGGAAATCTCCACCATCGTCTTCACGGCCAGGTCCAGCTCTTTGTCCAGCCTCACGGAGCTTCCGGTGCCAATCAGAATGAGGCCATTAGCGATGGCGTGGCCTAGGGCTGGCGAAAGGTGGGAAAATAGCTGGTGATTCAGACAGTCCCACCCAGCCCAGCCCAGCCCCGCATGTGAAATAAACACCCAACGTCCCAGGAGGGGCAAGCCAGGCGGCTGGTGGGGTGTGTCCCCACCGACAGTCCAGAGCTCAGCTCCTCACCGGGCACGCGGAGGGCACTCTGGGGAGTGCCAACGTGTGGAGCACCTGCGCCCCCCTCACCAGGTGAACTGGTTAGGGGTTGCCTATGGGCTCCTCTGGAGCCCCACCTGCTTCCCTCTCAGCCGCTACTGTCACTACCACCAGCACAGGGCCTCCCAAGGGCCACCCGGTAGATGCTGTCGGGGGGCTGGTCCCCAGAGGACAGAAACCATGATCCTTGTCTTGGCTGCTCTCATTCGCTGAGAGCTCGGGGGCCGCGGAAGGTGGGGGTGTGCCTCGTGGCCCTTGTAGCAGCCTTGCTGGCAGGTGTGCTGGCCCCCAGGTCCTACCTGGGCTTCCCAGCCTCCACCTTGACAGAGGAAGGGTATCCGCTGGCGTTTGGAACTCAGTTCTTGGCCCAGGCTTGGGACCTAGGGCCCAACCACAGTGCCAGGACCACCCATGTGGCCCCTGCTTCTGACCTGGGGCCAGGGTCTGCTAGGAGAACCTGAGCCCAAACCTGGACACTGGCTCCCCTGACAGCTCCCTTCATCCCCTATTCTGCGCCCCTTGCCCTCAGTGGGACCTGGCCACAGTGGGGGTCCCTGCTGCCCTCCCGTCCTCGGCCCTTCTGCCCAGCCCAGAACCTCACCCACCCTGGGCCACCCTCCTGGGGTTCCAGAATGCACTGGGCTGACCCCGCCCGCGTGCCTGCCACGCACATGGCTTGCCTGTGATGGCAGCCTCTGTCACCAGGTCGGCCCTCCCCGTCACAGCTGCTGTGGGGTTGGCCTCGCTAGTGCCCAGAGAGGCTGCAGTGGCCACTGCTTGTGTCCCGAGGGGTCCAGGCTTTGGACTGAGACAGCCTTGTCTGATCCCAGCGCCCCAACTACCAGCTGGGTGGCTTTGGGTATATTTCCTACTCTCTACTGTCTCTGAATCTCAGTTTCCTCATATGAGAAATGGGATCAGTGTCTTCCCTGCAGAAGTGACATACAGTAAGGAGAACGTTTGAAAGACACCTTCTATAGAACCTGGCATCTTTACGGGAGCAGCTGTTATTCCAAGCACAGTGGTGGCTGTCACCTTCCCTCCCTCCCAACCTGGTCACTTCCACCAGCCCTGCCCTCCCCAACCCAGCTGAGTCCTGCAGTCAGGGAAACAGTGAGGGGCTGGACTCGTGAAACGGGGCTCCTCAACCCAGGGAAAGCATCACTCACCGAAGGTCGGATCTGCTGCTTTGAGCTTTGACAGGCAGCCCTCAATGCCACCAAGACTCTGGTCATTGGTCCATTTTACGTACTGAAATTTAAAAGGTGAAACAAAGCTGTCCCCAGGGAGTTTTTAGTTCATGTAAATGAAGGCTTGTTTCTAAACCTTGATTTTTTTTCTTTTTTTCTTTCTAGAACACTGGCATTTTCTGGACCTTAGCTCAAAGAAAACATAACTGGGTTGATTTCATATGAAGAGACTGAATACACGGAACTCAAGGCACATTTTCTAGGGCTGGTGAGGCCACCATTTCCAAAAAAGAAACATCTAAAGGAAGGTTCTTCCTGACAGGTGACCTGCCCACAGTGTCGGCCTCGTCAGCCCCAAGAGGGACCTTGACATTGGGTACCAAAATAGGAAACTTGCTACTTCTATTCATTCCTTTAAAAAAGAATCATAGTAAACATTCATTATAGAAAGGAAGAGGCGTGAAAGCCAAAAGATCAAAAATATCCTTAATCTCATCTCATTATCATTTTTGACAATTTGGTGTATTTGTTTCTAGTCTTTTTTTTTAATGCCTAATTTTTTAAAAATAAATTTATTTATTTTAGTTATTTTTGGCTGCGTTGGGTCTTCATTGCTGCGTGTGGGCTTTCTCTAGTCGTGGCGAGCGGGGGCTACTCTTCTTTGCAGTGCGCGAGCTTCTCATTGTGGTGGCTTCTCTTGCTGTGGAGCACGGGCTCTAGGCACGTGGGCTTCAGTAGTTGTGGCATGCGGGCTCAGTAGTTGTGGCGCACGGGCTTAGTTGCTCCGCAGCATGTGGGATCTTCCTGGACCAGGGATCGAACCCACGTCCCCTGCATTGGCAGGCGGATTCTCAACCACTGTGCCACCAGGGAAGCCCCTAATTTTTTTTTTAATATTTACTTATTTTTTGTCTGTGTCAGGTCTTAGTGGTGGCACGTGGGATATTTCGTTGTGGCAGGCAGGCTTCTCTCCTGTTGTGGCGCGTGGGCTTAGTTGCCCCATGGCACGTGGGATCTTAGTTCCCCGACCAGGGATTGAACCAGCGTCTCCTGCATTGCAAGACGGATTCTTAATCACTGGACCACCAGGGAAGTCCCAATGCCTATTTTTTTTTTTAAGATTTAATTATTACTTTTTATTTATTTATTTATTTTTGGCTGCGTCGGGTCTTAGTTGTGGCACACGGGATCTTCGTTTGGGGCGCATGGGCTTCTCTCTACTTGTGGCGCGCAGCCTCCAGGGGGCGTGGGCTCTGTAGTCTGCAGCATGCAGGCTCTAGTTGAGGCGCGCGAGCTAAGTAGTTGGCGCGTGGGCTTTGTTGCCCCGCAGCATGTGGGATCTTAGTTCCCCAGCCAGGGATCGAACCCGCGTCCCCTGCATTGGAAGGAGGATTCTTTACCACTGGACCACCAGGGAAGTCCCAGCAAACACATTTTAAATGAAAAATACCTGACCCAGGTCTTAATTTTTAAAAATCCTAAAACCATAATAATGCATTAGATTTTAGAATGTGCCCTATCAGTTGTCCAACTTACATCTACACAGAATTAGCACATGTATTTTAACAAGACACAAGGGAGTTGGCACAGAGACGCAGACGCACAGCAGGGGCGGGGATAGAGGTGGGGTGGCTGCCGCTGCACTGGGGAACTTTCCCTGTAACAAACTGTGCTCTGCAGAGGCCAAAAGTCGCGGGAAGGGGACAAATAGACAAAGAGCTCAAACGCACACAGTGGAGGCCCTTGGCAAGCCGACGGCATTTCACCAGTTGTTTCTTGTATGGCCCTTATGTTTCTAGAGGTTTCCTTGGCCCTTATGCTGCATGGACAGAATCAGTAGGTAGCGATTTCACCGCCCTTGAAAAAGCTCAGCTCTAGTTTTCCATCAGTGTGTCTAGACCTAGGTGCATCCTGCTGCTATAACTCACTTCAAGAGTCAGCCCAGCTCTCTGGACCTCAGTTTCCCCACCTGTCAAGCAAAGTATTTGGACCTTACCTCTGAGACTCCCCTAGTTCTAAGACTATAGGCTCCTTCACTGGTGTTAGAAATGACTGGTAATACGGTGGAAGGTCTTAGAACAGCCATAGGTGGGAGCAGTATATTCACAGATTAGCCCCAGGAGAGGGGCCCCATGCCTTAAATGGAGGAGCCCCACACCAAACCCTCAGCACCCTCACAGGCCAACACCTGCCACTTGGGGGACCTCTCAGCCATGCCCTGGGCAGGCAGAACTGTTCCCACGCCCTGGGGGTACAGGTACATGGATTCTGTTGCAGTAGATTTCTCAAGTCTGCATGCAGTTTAAAAAGCATCCATCACTTTCTGAGACATTGACTGTGGGGCTTTGGAGAGGCCTGAGCCATTGGTCCTGTGCAAGGATGCTTCAAAGCATTATGAAGAACGTTCAGGTCCCCGGGAAGCCCTAATATACTCAAGTTTACCAGGAGATTTGGGCAGGAATGGGGTTAACGGGCTGCATTGCTTATAAAGTCAGGATAAAGATGCAAAGTTTTGAAAGCTTCGAGTCCCGTGCCTGCTCACGGTCATCGCTGACAAGCTTTACCTGGAGAGCACATCAGCTGGCAGGCAGTTTGGCTGTAAACTTAAGCAAGCTGTGTTAGCTGGGCGCTAGAGCACCACTGTGCACGCGTGGAAGTACCATTTACTTGTGGCACGAATAAACGCAGCTGTAAGATGCACCAAAAAAAATTTTTTTTAATGAAAATAAAAACCATTCACCCATGTAAGAACCCTCCCCCTGGACCGTTACAGAAGGGGCCACCACTTCTCTCCACGGGCATACCTGGGTCAGGGTGGCATCAAACAGCCTGCAGGCCTCGTTGCTTGGGGTTGAGAGAGGGAGCCCGGCATCCTTCCAAGCCTGCACACAGCAAGAAGGGGTCTTATTCCATGTAGCCCTCCAAACAAACACGCACGAACCCCAACCCCCAAGCACCGAAGATGCTAATGCCTAGCATCCTGTAGGTATGGGCTTCCATAAGACCCATCCTTGTGGGGCAGGCACAGACTCCCAGATTTCATAGATGGTGCGGCGTAGAGAGAGCTGAGCCCTGGGTGGGACGGATCCTGATGCAAATCCCAGGGGCCTCTAAGTAGCTGAGTGCCCTCAGGCAAGGTCCTCCCTCTGACCCCTGTCTGGCCCCTCTGTGAAATGGGGCTCTGGAGGACACGTGGGGTGACTGTAAAGTGTCTGCCAGGGAGCAGACGCTCAGTAAGGGGGAGTCCCTGCTCAGGCCGCAGGGAGGTCTGCCAGGGCAGAAGAAGGGCTAGCGCTGGAGGGCAAAACCAGGAGGGTGGTCCTGCCACCTGGCCGGCAAGGTACCAACCACCGAAACAATTCCTCTCATCTCCCCACTTTACCAGGTAGTTCAGACCTTCAGGAAACATCTCCAACTAACTGAACTGTTCACTGTAATCGCTGTCTCGGTGTCTTGCCAGGGGCGCACAGACAGGCGACTCCCCGGTATGGAGAAATGACCTTTACTCCGGCCAGCCCAGCGGGCGGCTCCTCGGAATGGCTGTGCGCAGGTCCCCTCGCTCCTCTGAACGCCCCTTCCTCAAGTGCAAAATGGGCCCAGGCTCCGTGCCCCGGCGGGTCCCGTGGGAGACCCTCACTACCGCCCAGCGTCCCCGCTGTGTCGCGCCGGGGTTAAGGGGCTAAGCTTTTTAGGAGGACCTGGCGTCTCCGCGGGGCGGGGCCCCGCGCCGCAGATTTTCCGGGGGCGGGGGTCACAGCAGGGTCCTCTGGTCCTTTCCGTGCGCCCAGGACGCGCGCCCGTCTCTCGGGGGCCGTGTTCCCGCCGGACCCCTGGCAGGGCTGATCCTGCTACCCCCGGGGTCGTGGGGCCGCGGGGGACCCGGGCGGGGCCGGCCTCCGCATACCTGGCAGTCGCGCAGGGGTGCGGCCGCGGCCATGGTGCTGGGTCGGTGTCGGGGGCGCGGGCTGCGCGCGCCGCCGCGGGCTTCCGGGTGAGGGCGGGGAGTCGAGCCCCGGGGGCGAGGCGGGGCTGCTCCCGATCTCCACTCGCTCACTGGTCCGCTTCGGACACACCCACCTCTCCCGGCCGGGTCCCCCGGGCTGACCCCTCCGGCTCCGTTCTCCGGGGCTGCGGGAACCCGAGTCGGCTCGAGGCGAGCAGCTTTGGTGTGCGCCCCCGCCTCTCCTATCAGACAGGGAGCCTGGGGCGGAAGGGCCAGAGGGCGGGCCGGGAGGTTCCTCCCTGTGGGGACCCTCTGGGAGGCGACTGCAGAGTCCCCTCGGAGGCAGAGGAGCCCTGGGACAGCGGTCGCTTTCAAGCTCTAAGAGGCCCACTCGGAAGCCGCGCGCGCGGGCACACATTCACAGAGGTCATTTTGACCTGTGGTCGGGCCTTGCCCTGGCACCCTCTCCAGGGCAGAGGTTGGAGTAGCGGGTAGGGAGAGTGTCTTTGAGACCAAAAAAATGTGAGGTGGCATTTTCCCAACCCATCCCCTCACCCCTGCAAGTAGCAGGGCCCTCTGGAGGCCCCTAGACCTGTGCCCCTGCAGGGCCTGGGCCTGGAAGCTGGTGTTGGCTGGTGGCAGCAGCTTTGAGCAACCAGTGGGATCAGGGGCTGTGGTAGGCAAGCCCTGGGTGTGGCCATGGGTGTGCAACCTGGACAGTCGTACAGGGCCTCACACTTAGAAGGGCCCCGTGCTTGGTTGAAAGCTCAGCTGTTGCCATCTTGAAATCCTTAACAGTTTTTGAACAACGTCCCCACATTTTCATTTTTCACGGGGCCCTGGATATCATGTAGCCAGTCCTCTGACAGCCAATCCATTAACAAGTGCATCTCTTCTGAATTCCCCACTGCTCACCACCTCCACCATCACTAACCCTAAACCGAGTCAGGACCAGCTCACTTACATACCGAATGTTCTTCCAGCAGTCAGGCCTGTCCCTTTGATTTCCCTGGACCCCGCTTTATTGGCCTGTCTCCTTTCATTCTTGCCCACTTACAGTCTATCTCCCTCACAGCAGAAGGATGCTTCCAAACTGGAAATCAGATCAGGGCCCTTCCCTGCTCAAAACCCTCCAAAGACTTCCCAACCCACTTGAGATAAAATTCAAATGTATGATCGTGGGCTCTGAGGCTAAGCTTGCTCTGGTCATCGGCCATCTCTCCAACTGCATCTTCTACCACTTTCTCTCCTCTCTGCTCACTCCAGGCCCACTACTGACCTTCTCTCTCATTCCTGCCTCCACGCATTTGAACGTACAGTTGCCCGTGCTAGTTATGCCACTCTCTAGCTCTTTGTGAGCCTTGCTCCCTCATTTCTTGCTGATCTGCTGGCTCAGATGGTGCCTCCTCCAAGAGGCCTTCCTTGACTCCCCTATCTCATCCTCATTTCTGATCTCTTAACCTGCCTTATTTTTCTTCGTATCACGTATCACACTCAAAATTACACATGTTATATCATGCCTGGGTTATTTTTGATTGTCTCTCACCCCCATTATAATGGAAGCTCCATGAGAACTGGGCCTAGGGCTGATGCCTAGAAAAATGCCTGGTATGTAGTAGGTGCTTGAGAAACATGTGTGAAATGACTAATGCTAAATGCATTAATGGGGAATGAAAGGAAAAAAAAATCAGAGATAATAAGGGATAATCGGGGATAATAAGAAAACAAATAATTAGGTGATAGACCTAAATCCAACCATATCAATAATTACATGAAATGGTGAGAGTAATTACATTAAATGTTGATGGTCTAAATACTCAATTAAAAGGCAGAGATTGACTGAGTGGATAAAAGAGTAAAACTCTATTAAATGTTGCCTATAAAAGACCACTTTAAACATAAAGACATAAATAAGTTGAAAGTAAATGAATGAAAAAACATATGCCCCATAGACAGTAAGCATAAGAAGGCTAGCGTGGCTATTTTATTTTACTTCATTTCCCCCCCCCCCAGTTTTCTTGAGATATAATTGACATATAATATGGCTACTTTAATACCAGGTAAAGGAAACTTCAAAACAAAGATTATCACCAGAGACAAAGATATCTCATAATGATATTAGGGGCAATTCATCAGGAAGATATAACCACAAATGTGTATCTACCTAATAAACAGAGTCCCAAAATACAGGAAGCAAAAATTGACAGAATTAAACAATGAAATAGACAATTCCACAGTTATAGTAGGAGAGATTAACCTCTTCTCTCAGCAATTGATAGAACAACTAGACAAAAATGCAGAAAAGACATAGATCTAAGCAACACTACCACCCCTCTTGACCTAGCTGCCATCTACAGAACACTCCACCCAACAACAGTAGAATACACATTCTTTCTTCTTCTTTTTCTTTTTTTCACATTCTTTTAAAGTTTCATGTAACATACATTAAGACAGACCACACGATGGGCTTTCAACAAGTCTCAATACATTCAAAGGGATAAAAGTCATACAGAATGTATTCTCTGACCATAACAAAATTAAATTAGAAATCAGTAACTGTGAATATTTTCACAGAAACTCCAAATATCTGGAAATGAAACAACACACTTGAGGTCACAGGTCAAACCAAAACAGGGGAAATTAAAAATATTTATAATTGAATGATAATAAATATACGGTAAGTACGTGGGATGCAGTGTTTGGCAGGAAACTGACAGCAGTAAATGCTTCTATTAGAAAAGAAGATCTAAAATCAATGACACAGGGTTTCACCCTAAGAAAGTAGAAAGACATACACACACTGCTATATATAAAATAGATAACTAATAAGGACTTACTGTACAGCACAGGGAACTCTACTCAGTACTCTGTAATGACCTATATGGGAAAAGAATCTAAAAACGAGTGGATATATGTATAACTGCTTCACTTTGCTATACAGCAGAAAATAACACAACATTGTAAAGCAACTATACTCCAATAATAATTGTTTTTTAAAAAAGGAAAACTAAGTAAGAAACCCAGTGAGCAGTCCCCCTCTCCCTCCACTCAGGGAGCCCACTGACCCTCTCGCTTTCCACCGCTTTGTAATGAGTTTTCCCAGGGGGGTGGGCTCCTGCTAAGGGGTCTCCTCGGAGGGTCAGGAGACTGCGCCACAGGAACCCCACTAACAACCCTGACCCGAAGCCTAGCCAGGTGTGGGCACGGGCCAGCCGCCCGCAGCCCCTCCCCCCCTGCCCCGCCCCCCGTGACCCCGCGGCCCGCGCCCCCGTGGCCGTTGGTCCGCGGCCTCCGCAGCGCCTCCCACTTCCCGCTCCCATGCGGCCGGGGCCCGCGCTCCTCCTCCTGGGCCTGGGCCTGGGCCTGGGCCTGGGCCTGGGCCTGGGCCTGGGCCGCCCTCCGACGCCGGCTCCTCGCGGGGCCCGCGGCACCGTCCCCAGGGTGCCCGGCTCGCCGTCCGGCGACCTCCTCGGCCGGGAGCCCGCCTCGGCCCGCCGCGCCCCGCCCGAGGCCCGGGTCCGCGTCCCGGCGCGGCCCCGGGCGGCCGTGCTGCGCTCGGTCAGGGGCGCCCGGGGCCTCGGGGTGCGCGGCGGCGGCGGCGGCGGCGGCGGCGGCGTTGGCGGCGGCCGCGCCCGCCTCCGCCTGCGGCCCCGCGCGGCCCCGGGCGGCGCCGTCATCCTGAGCGGCGGCCGCGACCTCTGTCTGCGGGCCGGGCGGCTCGCAGGCCCGGCGCCGCGCTGCCTCCGCGCGCACGTCCTGCTGCGCGCCCGCCGCGCTGCCGCCGCGCCCACCCACGTGGACCTGCAGCTGTCGGCGCCCGGCGGCCGGCTCTCCCTGCGCTGGCTCGCCCGTTTGCCGCGCTCGCTCGGGCGTCTGGAGTGGACCTTCCGCCTCGGGCTGCTCGGGCCCACGGTCCCCACGGCCGCCGCCCGCGTGTCGCCCCGCTCAGCGGTGTCGCCCCGCTCGGCTCTGCCCCGCGGCCCGCGCTCCTACGCGGGCTTCGTGGCCAGAACCAAGTGTCCCACGGACGGGCCCACGCCTGTCGTCTTAGAGACTGTCAACCCGAACAGTTCCCAAGCCATGGAGTCCTCGGTGTCCTGTCAGATATCACGCTCGGGGGTCTGTGTGTTGGATCCGGTGAGGATCAATAGGAATGACGATTGTCCCCTGCAGCTGACCAGGAAGATGGAAGTCACCATCAATGCCACGGTTAAGGCCCGCTGCCCAATCCAAAGTTTCTTTGGTCAGTATTGGAAACTCTTTTCCGTGGCCTCTGTATCTGACAAGCCGGACTGGACTAAACCTTTGCAAAACCCACCTTTCAAGTCAGGGAACTCTCCATCAAGTATACATATCTCCGCACATTCTTTATCTTGGGGGGTGTATCTGCTTAATTTCTCCGTGTACATCGTCACATATGATCCAAAGATACCTCTGAAGAAAGACTCGGATTCCATCTATATCATCATTGTTAGAAGTCCCCTGGAGGCGGTTATTCCTGGGGATACCAACATCACAGTTAATTTCACAGATGGGCTGACTTTGAATGGAAATATGTCCTCTGATCCAGATGCAGAAAACCCTTTAGAGGGACTTCACTTTTTTTGGTACTGCACCACAGACCCAAGAAACTACGATGGACATGACATAACAGTGAGGAGCAAGGAAGTCTGTCTCCCAGAGCAGGTTGATCTCAGGTGGGCATGGGCCTCTGGTCCTATACTCACACTTTTGCCAGAAACACTTCACGGCGGCCGTGTGTATTTTTTCAGACTGGTGATCCAGAAGAACGACAGAACAGCATTTTCTGATAGGACGGTGCATGTGCTCCAAGGACCAGCACCTGTAGCAAGCATTTCATGTACTGAAAATTGTGATACAGTTTTGATTATATCAGAGAGATTTTCTTTGTCTCTAGAATGCCCACGTTGTAAAGCAGGCCGTGATGTCTATCGATGGTCCATTCTGTCGTCTTCAGGTGATAAGATGCCATTTGATTGGACGGGGCAGACTACAACAGGGCGGAATGGTGCTTATTTTTCTGTAAAAGCTTTCGCTTTTCGGCGTTTCGTTGAAGATAAGTTTTGGATCTCTCTAAATCTAGCAACCTGGGGTGGATCGAGCTTGGTCTTAAGGCATCCCTTCGTTATTCACCACATCCCTGAAACCACAGAATGCGAAATTGATCCAGCTAAAGGAATTGCATTCATTACTAAATTTGTTGTCCATTGTAGTAGTTTCAAGGATAAGAACATCGTTCTTACGTATAAAATAATAGTTCCCGATGTGCGTGGTTTTGGTGAAATCAGTTCTTTAAAAGAGAATAACTTTGGGTCTATCCTCTATTTGGGGAAGGATTGCACAGCACCCCCTTCCTTTCTCCCTGTTGGTGTGTTGGCCAATCATTACGCCTTGAAAATATATGCTCAGGCATATAATACCTCTCTGGGAGCTTTTTCTCAGGTGACTTTGTACGCCACTGTACAGGCTCCCACTGACATAAACTCATCAAGGACTGTGCTGCAGGAGTTACTCAATTCCACTACGGGACCAGATTCATCGCTGTCTACTTTGCTTCAACAGCAGGATTTTTTACCTGCAGGTTATTTAATGTATATTGTAGCTTCTGTCTTGAATAGCATGAAAACCGACTCACGTCTGCAAGCTGACCAAATCAGACTCCGAGAACACCTTTTCAATCAGTCTTTCATTCTTCCTGTAAACACTTTGGTGGAAATTAGCCAGGTGGTCATGACTGTTACTAAATTAACGCAGAAAACCTCTGAGTTCTCCTCAGTTGTTCAGAAACTGGCCACGGTGAGGATTTGGCAAGCAAGCCAAGCCCTCCAAGAGTGTCACCAGAGAGAGAAGCACATTTCTTCTGAGCAAATAGAAAGTGTAAGCACTGGAATATTAACAAGTTTGTCTAATATCCTGAAACTGATGGCTCGTCATGAAGTGGTCGAAGAGCCTTTCCATGTCGTTGAATCTCTAGCAGAGACAGTATTGGCTGTGAAAGTGCCAGAGGACAAGACCACTGCAATGAGGACCTCCAACTTTAACATGTATGTCAAGAAAACGGAAAAGTGGAATGTTACCAAGTTTTTCAGCACCGAGAAACACTGTCGAAATTGTTTTTATCCAACCCTAAATGTGAGCAGCGTTCCTAGTCTGCCTGCCAACGCTCCAATTTCTACAATGTTTTGTGAGTTTGCAGACGACCCTTTCCCTTGGCTAAATTATGGGGAAAACATTTTGACCGAGGTGGTTGGATTCCGAATGACAGGAACCGAGGCTACCGGTGACGTGATTGAGATCACACCTGATGTAGTGGAAGTGTACCTCATCAGAAAAAACTTGAGCTTTGGGACTTTTAATCTCACGGTGGGACCCAGCAAGGAGTCTCATAAAGCGGATGAGTCGTTGAGAAAGACGACGGGGGCATTTAGCTTTGAAGTGGACAGCAGAGCAGGGAAGGAGGTGTTGATCCACATTGTGACGGAAGTGGCCGTGTTGTTCACAGTGTCGGTGTACGCGGGCCATCAGATCACACCCAGCGCTTTGATCGCCACCTACCTCGTGCCCCATCGCATCCCTCCAATTGCCAAAGACAGTGACCTGTTTGACCCTGACTGTACAGTGACGGAGGCCCGAGTGGTTTGCCTTCCCCCGTCCCTGTTGCGGGTCATAGCTCAGCGAACCAGCTCCTCTGAGTGTACCGTCGCTGTGGTTCTGCAGGCACCTCGTTTTGTCCTAAAGCCCAATGACAAGTTAGTGAGAATTTCTGTTTTCAGCACTCAATGCTTGGACATGTATGGGATCCAGAGCGATTGGAGAGAAGATACCTGCGTTGTCGGAGAGAAGACCACCTGGCAGAAAGTGCACTGTATCTGCAAGAACCCAGGGCGGGCCAAGCGGCAGCTGGATGCAATGAAACTAGCCAACCTTCACCTGCGTACCCACTATTTGACGGCCAGGGTGATCGTGGTCCCTAACCCCGTGGATCTACGATTAGAGGTCATCAAGAACGTTACCCAAAACCCCGTGACCCTCTTCACTGTACTTTTCATTATGCTCTTATACATAGTCCTAGCGTTCTGGGCCTTGCACAGAGATGAAATAGACAAGTGTCTTAGGGAGCATGTGGTAGTTCTACCTGATAACGATCCTTACGATAATGTGTGTTACCTAGTCACTGTTTTTACAGGAAGCCGTTGTGGGTCTGGGACCAGGGCCAATGTCTTTGTCCAACTGCAGGGAACAGAAAGTAGCAGCGATGTGCATTGTTTAAGCCATCCACAGTTTACAACCCTCTACCAAGGAAGCATCAGCACTTTCCTCCTAACGACGAAAAGTGACTTAGGGGACATCCATTCCATCCGCGTGTGGCACAACAACGAGGGCAGGTCCCCTAGTTGGTATTTAAGTAGAATCAAAGTGGAGAATCTGTTCAGCAGACACATCTGGCTGTTCATGTGCCGGGAGTGGCTTTCTATTGACACCTCTTTGGACAGAACCTTTCAAGTAACCCCCCCAGATAAGCCTCTCAACAGAAAGGATTTTTTCCTTACAGATTTAAGTTATAGGCTGGGGAGAAGCCACATGTGGTTCTCTGTTTTTTCTGGTGTCATTGCCACACCGTTCAGTAGGCTCCAGAGGCTGTCCTGTTGCTTAACCATGTTGCTCTCCTCCCTTCTGTGTAATATTATGTTCTTTAATCTAAATAAAGAAAAAGAAGCAGAGTCACAAGAGGGGAAGTACCTCAGGTCGATGGTGATCGGGATGGAAAGTGTCTTAATTACCATCCCTGTGCAACTAATGATCACATCTTTGTTCATCTATTCCCAGAGGAGACCTCAGGTGACCCTAAGGGAGGTCGCTCCTCGGAAGTATCCGTGGACACCAGCAGCAAGTGAACACTGGGAAGAACGACTAGCAAAGTGGCACGCTCATGAAACTGACGACGCACGCTCCCAGGAGCCTGAAAAGCTTCCACCTACTGGGAGAAGTCCTGGACTTCCCAAGGCTTCTGTCAAGGCCACGTCTAAAAGACGGCCCCAGCCCAAGCGAGCAGAAAGCAAGGTCTCCCGCAACCAAAGAGAAAATAAAAATGCCAATAACCCAAACGTTGAAGACAATCAAAGTGTTTCTTCTGGAGAGCACCCTCCCCAGCCCGGTGCTACACCCCTCAAAGAGAAGACCAGGATCGTTCTGCCGTGGTGTTGCGTTTATGTCGCGTGGCTCTTGGTTTTTGTCACTTGTAGCATATCCTCATTCTTTATTGTATTTTATGGACTGACTTACGGCTACGAAAAGTCAATAGAATGGCTGTTTGCATCATTTTGTTGCTTCTTGCAGTCAGTTCTTCTGGTGCAAACATCTAAAATTATATTCGTGTCAGGCTACAGAACAAGTAAGCCCAAGTATTGTAAAAACCTTCCGTGGGTCGGCAACTGTCGCTACAGTGAGATCAAGCTGCAGAGCGTCGCGAAGAACCCAGAGGAAATGCGCAGGCACCAGCAGCACATCGCCCAGCTCCGAAGCTCGAGGATGTACCAGCCCCTCACTGAAGACGAAATCACGATATTCAAAAGAAAGAAGAGGCTCAAGAGAAGAGCTTTCCTGTTCCTGAGCTACATCCTCACTCACGTCATGTTTCTGGCCCTCCTGTTGAGCCTGGTCACCCTCCTATGCCACACCGACGGCTTTTACTATAATCAGTTTATTCGTGACCAGTTCTCTGTGGATCTGGCGTCGGTGACCAAGCTGGAAGACATCTTTCGGTGGCTGAACAGCGTTCTGTTGCCTCTTCTCCACAACGACCTGCGTCCCACCTTTCTCCCTGACAGCGCCTCTAAAATCCTTGGCCTGCCACTGATGAGGCAGGTGAGGGCGCAACCTGGAGAGAAAACCTGTCTGCCTGCCAAAAACTTCACGCAGGACAGCCTCAAAAGAGAGATTCACTGTCACCCCGAATACGGCACTGACCCAGAAGACACAAAAAGCTACTCCGGGTTGTGGAATAGAGTTAGTAAGCGGGCTCTAGACAAGACTACGAAAGGATTTACTTACAAGCCTCGAGAAAAGAGATGGGTGTACTATTCCTATGGGCTATTGCATACCTACGGGTCAGGAGGGTACGCGTTCTATTTTTTTCCAGAAGAGCAGCAGTTTAATTCCACACTGAGGCTCAGTGAACTCCAGGGAAGCCATTGGCTGGATGAGAAGACATGGGCTGTGATTTTGGAACTAACAACTTTTAATCCAGACATCACTCTCTTCTGCAGCATCTCGGTCATCTTTGAGGTCTCTCAGTTAGGAGTTGTGAACACTAGCCTGTCTGCCCACTCCTTCTCGCTTGCCGATTTCAACAGAAAAACTTCAGCAGAAATCTACTTGTACGTGGCCATCCTCATTTTTTTTTTCGCCTACGTTGTCGACGAGGTCTACATCATCACACAAGAAAGGTCCGCCTACGTGAAAAGTGTATATAATTTGCTCAACTTTGCTTTAAAATGCATCTTTACCGTGTTGATCGTGCTCTTTTTCAGGAAACACTTCTTGGCCGTCGGTATAATTCGGTTTTACCTGTCGAACTCTGAGGCTTTCATTCCCTTTCATGCAGTGTCTCAAGTAGATCACGCCATGAGGGTGATTTTAGGTTTCCTGTTGTTTCTGACAATCCTGAAGACCCTCAGGTATTCCAGGTTCTTTTACAATGTGCGTCTCGCACAGAGGGCCATCCAGACTGCCCTTCCCGGCATCTGCCACGTGGCACTACTGGTGTTCGTGTATTTCTTTGTCTACATGACCTTTGGTTACCTGGTATTCGGGCAGCACGAATGGAACTACAGTGATATGATTCATGCCACGCAGACAATATTCTCCTACTGTGTTTCAGCTTTTCAGAACACGGAATTTTCCAATAACCGGGTTCTCGGGGTCCTGTTTCTCTCATCTTTTATGCTGGTGATGATCTGCATATTGATCAACTTATTTCAGGCGGTGATTTTGTCTGCCTACGAGGAAATGAAACAGCCTGTGTATGAGGAGCCCTCAGAAGAAGCGGAAGCAATGACCTACCTGTGTCACAGACTAAGAACTGCATTTGGCTTTCTGTCCTTCAAATCCAAGGCAGAAGACCAACCCAAGTTCTTTGTCAACATGCTGTACGGGCAGCCAGAGAAGAACAACAGCCGGTATCTGGGGCTGAAGACCAGAAACATTAATGGGAAGAAAATGGTTTATCTCGTTGTGTGATCCGTGACAGTTTCAAGATCCACAGGCCAGCTTCTCTCAAATGCTCAGTTTCTGGGATTAAGGAACGTTTAGTGGCTCAGTTGTGCTTTCTACCCGTGTCCTTCACAATGCACACCCCCTACGTTTGGAAGTATCCGCAGTCTTGGCCTCCCCTTCGGAACTTGAAAGGAGGGTGTCAGAGTGCAGTGCAGCCTCTACAGAGAGAGGACGATGACAGCCTGTGAGTCCTGGGTTGATTTCCCTGTTCCTGGGAAGTTGGTGTCTTTGGAATCTGCTGCAGTTTAGAAGGTTAGAGACCCAGATTTGGGGTAGGGAACTAAAAGGCCCCCTCAACCTCACCCCACCTTGCCAGAAGCAGCAGGAAAATTCTGTTGCTTCTGTGCCCCCCTCCCTGGGGCTGGGAGGCCAGCGCTTGCGGTTCAGTGCCTCGGCCCCGCTGGCTGTTCCCTTTGCACACAGGGCTACAGGGCCTCCTCCACCCTCCCTACCTCCACCGCCCACACTCCAGCTGGGCCAGGGCCTTGTGATGAGTCCCAGGAGTTGCCCTTGTGCCTGGGAATGCAGGGGTGTGGACCTGGGGGTCAGAAGTCTGAAGCTTCCCATCTACTTCTTAAGGCCACTGCAAGTGAAAGATGTAAAGTGTAGTAACGTTTTCTGGCCATGAGACGTGACTTTTATTAAACAGCAAGAAGGTGTGTGTGGGTGTGGGTTCACATTGAAAGATAGTAAATACTCTATATAATGTATATAGCAATATATACATCCAGGATTTGGGGTTCGGGTTATTGATGGCCTGGTGGATTGTTTAGAAAACATTGTTTAAGAAAAATGGGCTAGCAGCTGTTGGATTTTCACTCAGAAGCATGTTCATTTATGTAGATGCCACTTTAGGCTTGATCAGAATTAAATGTGAGATTTCTTCTGTGAGACCTGCAGTGATTCCTGTCAGGAGGTGTGTACACCGATGGCTCCTGCCCTCAATGTCGAGGGCCAGCAAAGGGGGACAGCAGGCAGGTGGGCAGCTGCTGTGTCCCAGGTGTTTGTTACTCCCTTGGCGCCCCCATAGTCCTGCGCTGCATGGGAATGGTCACGGCACCCTGCGCCTGGCAGGTACGGGCACGCACGCACGCACGTGCACACGCGTTCCATCGTTTCCTCCCCGGGGGAGGCCTGAGAACCTGGGGTGGGGAGTGGCCTTCTCTGCCAGGTGAGATAATGAAGAGGTTTTGTGACTCACCCAAGGCCACCCACACGATTAGGGTCAGAAGGTCAGTTGTGGGTTTTCTAACTGCGCTGGTGGGACGTATCAGGTGTGGCTGGGCTCTGGCCGCTGGTTCCAAGTGAAGTGCATGTTCATGGTTAGCACCCCTCATTACCACCTGATTTCTGAACAGGTTCGGAAGGCGTAACCATGGGGGCCAAATGTTTACTTTTTACTGGGGTCTGGTCAGGTGCAGTCACCCATGGAACGCAGAACGGGGGAGTGTAAGCCCCAAGTGATGTGCAGGCGACATGGGGCAGCTCCCCCTAGAGGCTTCGAAGACCCAGGCAGACAAGGCAGACTCGGGTGCTCTGTGGCTGGGTACACCCAGACATTCTTCCCAAATTTAGGATCAGCTGAAGTCTCTGCCCCTCTGGTGCTGTGGGAGGCCCAGGGTTACACTAATTGGCCTCCCTTCCCAGGAAGAAAGCCCCCAGGCCCGCATAGCATCTCAGGATTCGGAGCTGTGAGTGACAGGGTCATAAAGGCAGGGCCCAAGTGGGCCGTCCAGGAACAAGGCGGGGGTGGGGGCGTGGGGTGGGCTGAGTGAGGGCCAGGGACAGCAGCTGCAGGCCCCTCAAAGAAGACAAGACTGTCACCTTGTGGCTACAGTGAGAAGTCTAGCAGAGTCACAGGGCTGTTTCCACGCATCCTGGGAGAGAGGGGAGTGCCAGGGGCCTTCTAATGATAGAGCAATGACAAGTATTTCGATAGTTTAGAAATATTAGAGATGCCAATTATAACATTGTCAGTGTGAAAATTAATAAAGGGACACCTCACTAAAATGGAGTCGGGAGGCCAGAAGTGGGGCCTCTCATGCACATACCACTCAGGCCAACACAGATCCCAACAGGAAGAGAGGTACCATGCCTCTCCGGCAGGAAGCGATGCTACTTTACTAGGCAGCAGGAGGAAGGAAGGTTTTCTCCTCGCCTGGCAACAGCCCAGCCAATGAGAGACTGTCACAACTCACACTAGACTTCCGACTCCCAGTTTCCTCCAATGGACAGTTTGTTTATAAAAGCCCCGCCCAACTTTCCCTTCTCTGTAAAATAAGTTCCCTCTCCTTTGCTTTACCAGACTTACATGTCCCAAATCGCAATTCTTTGCTGCTCCCGAATAAACCCATTTTGCTGGTAAAAATAACCGCTGGTGAAAACAAAACTGGCTGTTTTACTGTTTTAAGTTAACATCAGGAAAACAAAGTAACGAGACAAATCAAAATTCAGGTTTCTTTAGAAGGTCATTTTCACAGGACATGGCAACAATTTCTAAAGGAGTCTTTTAAGACGCCTTTGTTCCCATCACGTTTCCAGGGATAGGGTAGGCATGTTCCAGAACAAGTTGGAAACAGTTATGAATACCCTCCCAAGTCTGTATTGCACAGGAAAACAAGATAAATGTTCTTGGATTTGTCCTCCATGTAGCCCCTTATTAACTCAGAGTAGGAGAACAAGTTTTAGATGCAGAGAGATGGCTCCCTCTGAAGCTGCATATCCTTCATCTACCTCAAACCCTTTTACCAATTACGAAGACTTGCATTCGTAAGGCCTGCTTCTGTATGTATATTATACTCTTAAATATTTACTTAAAAGCTATACACCATTAAAGGCATTTTGTCCATTGGCAATAAATTCAGGTCTCTCCATGCATCCTCCCTCCACCCACAGAGGGCCAGCCTTCCCCTTGAGCCAGAAGAAACCTCCAGTGTCTCTTGTCGTGGAAGACTCCATCTGGGTGCCGGTTACACTGCTGTACTTACTTTGTGAGAATTCATCTTGCCGCACATTTAGGAAGTATGTAATTTTCTGTATGTATGTTACGCTTTTAAGGGTTAACTTAAAAAACTAAGGCCTGCTTCTGGAATTTCATTAGCACTAAAAGGAAAGTGCCAGCCTTTGGACGTTAATTTTACTGGCAGAAATGGAGAAAGGGATGAATAAGATTGGACTTAACAGTGAAATGAGGTGTGTAAGGAATTAATCCTCCAGAGTTACCCCCTCCTTTTATTGCTATTAACAATGCTTTGCTTTAGATTCTAATCTGCATTCAATTCCTTATTTTTCAATTTTCAAATTTCCTTTCTCAGGCTGCACTTGAATATGCAATGTATAATACTTGTTTAGTGTCATGATTTTTAAAAAGCTTAATCGTTTAAGACAACATTTATACAATGTCTTATAAGTCCTGCCACAACATCTAGGTAGTTATATTCCCTGGCAAGGCCACCCCTAACGTCGTGGGGTCGAGGCAGGGTGACAAATATCTGCATGTCTAAATATCTAAAGGTTATAAAACAAGTTTACAAACCATTACAAAAAATATGTTATAGCCACCTATCTTGACACCCACACTTTCATAAGGGCAAAATTAAAAACTATTTGTAAAGCTATGGTTTTTATATAGATGAAAATGGGCAAAATATCAAAGATAACTGAATTACTATTGTGTACCTCTGGGTGTTCTGTTGGTGGGCCACTGATCTTTGGATGAGTAAAAAAACATACATAATCCATAAATTATTGTGTGTGTATTCCATAAAGTTTATTTTTCTTGAATTCATTTCAGAAAAATCATCGTGTTGATAATAACAAAGATTTTCACATAACTGTGTTGTATTGACAGTAGTGCCAAGTTAGACAACCTTTCCTGAGTCTTAACAGTTTGCAGATAGTTTTTAATGATTTCAGCTGGGAGAAACTTCACTCTGCTGAGGGAGTAGCAACTGGAATTGTCAATAAATTTCTGAAAGTTTTAGACTTAGAATTGAACCATGAGTATTGATATCATGTTTAAACACTGTAAGGAGGGTGCATATAAAAAGATCATTATATTATATTACCATTATATTAAACATCATTATAGTCTCCTTTCGTTTCATCATATAAATGTCATCATTAATTCACTGTTATCATCATTTCTTATAACACATCTAGATCCATCCAGTATTTTTTAAGTATTTCACCTTTCACATTGTTCAGCACTGGGATATTATAAAGAAAACTGAAAACTGCAGTGGGTTGCTCACTTTGTTCAAATCTCTGTCGGATAGAGACTATAATGGTCCACAATGGTCAGAAAACAGTCTCTATGGAAATTAGTTTTGGGATTATTTGTGCACGACTCTTCTTCAAGACTCCAGTAGATGTTACTGTTTCCTAGTTCTAACTTCCCTACGTTGTATTTGAATGTCATTTTAGTGGGTTTTTAAAAATGCACTTTATTTTTTAGAGCAGTTTATGTTCACATCAAAATTGACAGGAAGTTGCAGAGATTTCCCATATACCTCTGCCCACACACACGCATAGCCTCCCCATTATCAACATCCCCTGCCAGAGTGGGAGATCTGTTATAATTGATGAACCCACACTGGCACACCATAATCACTCAAAGTCCATAGTTTACATTAGGGTTCACTCAGTGTTACACATTCTGTGGGTTTGAATAAATGTATAATGACATATATCCACCATTATAGCATCATATAGAGTATTTTCACTGCCCTAAAAATCCTGTGTCCTCAACCTTTTCATCCCTCCCTCCCCCCAACCCCTGATCATTTTAGTATCTCCAATATTCTGCCTTTTCCAGACTGTCACAGAGTTGGAATCATACACTATGTAGCCTTTTCACATAGGATTCTTTCACTTAAATCATATGCACTTACGTTCCCTCCATGTCTTTTCATGGCTTGTTAGCTCATTTCTTTTTAGTGCTGAGTAATATTCCATTGTCTGGATGGACCACAGTTTATTTATCCATTGACCTACTGAAGGACATGTTGGTTGCTTCCAAGTTTTGGCAGTTATGAGTATGACTAAAGGTGTAATAACCATGTGTGCAGGTTTTTATATGGACATAATCTTTCCACTCCTTTGGGTAAATATCAAGGAGCATGATTGCTGGATCACATGGTAAGAGTATGTGTGTTTTGGTAAGAAACTTCCAAACTGTCTTTCAAAGTGGCTGCACCGTTTTGCGTTCCCACCAGCCACGAATGAGAGTTCCCGCTGCTCTACATCCTCACCAGCACCTGCTGGTGTCAGTGTTCCGGATTTTGGCCATTCTAATAGGTGTGCAGTGGTATCTCATTGCTGTTTTAACTTGCATTTCCCTGATGACATAGGATGTGGAACATCTTTTCATATGCTTATTTGTCATCTGTGTATCTTCTTTGGTGAGGTGTCTATTAAGGTCTTTGGCCCATTCTTTAATTGGGTTGTTTGTATTATTACTGTTGAGTTTTAATAGTTCTTTGTATATTTTGGATAACAGTCCTTTATCATATATACCTTTGGCAAGTACTTCCTCTCATTCTGTGGCTTGTCTTTTCATTCTCTTGATTTAGTGCTTATTTCACATGCAGTTTCTTTTGGGAAACCATTTTTTTCTAAAGCTTTATTAGATATTTTTAATCCTTGTGGATTGTTTTGTAAGCTTTTTCTTATATTAATAACTGTGGACAGCTCAAATCAAAATTAACTTTATTTTCTGACAAAGACCATGATTTGCTCTTTGAATATTATTTCACTTTAACTCTTCCAGTGCAGCGCATAACTTGTCTAAACTGTCTAATGGCTTTGACAGCATTCATGAGATAACCAGTCATGTATCTCAGAGTGGATTTAGGTCAAATTTGAAATGCTTTATCAAGTGGCCCATCTTTGGGCAGATCCAGAAATAAAAACCAACAGTATGTAAACTTTGAATTGATCCAAAGAGTGCCATTGCTGTAAGCACAGTTGAGGTCACATGCTCTAGTAGCAAAATATAAGGGCTCGCTAATTCTTGAGGCTCAGGGTAGGAGCCGCTCTTGCTCAAGTCCAGAAATAGTCCTTGTTGCCAGCATTAATAAGACACCTTATATAATCCTTATTTCTCGTTTCCCCAAAGGAAAAAGTCCCAGACCTCAGGGCTGCTGGCTTCAGAATCATCCCCTAACCCCGTAGAATGGTGCCTCGAATACACACGAGTAGAGGGGCCAGGAGTGGGGTGGGACGGCCACTGCAGGTCTAGGGAAGCCCTTGTCTGAGCTTCGGGACGGGGAGCTTGGGGTCCAGTGCAACTTTTGGTAGCTGACGTGGTTGGTGCCCCAAGGTGAAGACCTGGAAGTTGAAGGATGGTGGTCCCAGATGACGACGGGCATTGCAGGCCACTTAGGCCACTTTAAGGCTTTGGAGGAGTACAGTGACAAGTCCTGGTTGCACACAGCTTTTAAAGGTCGCAGGAGGCAGGGCTCATTTTGAACCCATTCTGTCTGTTGCCTTAGGGCACATAGTAACCACTGCCTGCGGCCCTGGCCCCAGGCCCCGGAGGCTTCCGTCCTAGTTGGGGGACGGGTAGCATGAGAACTAAGACCAGGGCATTTCGGTCCGAAGCGCGCGGTGAGAGAAACCACGTGGGGATGGAAATGCGGCTGGGGCCGGGTTATCTGTGGGCTACGCACCGGCGGCACCGACTCTGTGGAGCCCGGTGGGAAACCCAGAAAGAAGCTGAGAGCCTTGGAGCAGCCAGGACTGCAGGCCACGTCGGCGTGAGCTAGCCGAAGTATCCCCAGGTGCTGCCCAGCCGCTGCCAATCCCGAGAGATCGCGTACCGGAAGCCGCAGCGAGGCGGAGGGCGAGGCGGAGGGCGAGGCGGAAGTCCGCCGCGAGGCCCCGCCCCGCGCCTCACCGCGCACGCGTCGTGGGCTCGGCCGCGCGGCGGCCTCGGCAGCGGTGGTGAGTGGCGCGGCCTGGCGGCTTGGCGGGGATGTGTGCGGCTGCGCCCGGGTCCCTCCCCGCGCGTCTCGTGCGTCCGGCCCGGCCTGGGCGCCTCCGCGGAGCCCTGCGGGTTTCCGAGCGCTGGAGGCCCGAGCGGCCTCCCGCGGCGCTGGGGGCGGGCCGCGGAGCCTGCGCCCGGGCTCATCCCCGGTCCCGCCCGGACTGCGCGGCGCCGCGGAGCCTTCCGAGGGCAAGTCGGCTGATTCGACATAACCAAGGGAAAATCAATGAGCTTGATGACAGGGCAGTAGAAATGACCCAAACTAAAACACAGAAAAGAGTAGAAAAAAAAACAAACCTAGAGCAAAGGGTCCAAGAACCGCGGGACAACATCAAAGTTAAACGTATTTGCGGTTGGAATCTCAGCGGGAGACAAGAAAGAATGGGGCAGAAGAAATATTTGAAGTGGTAATGGTTAAGGATTTTCCAAAAATAATGAAAGATACTAAACCACAGATCAAAATGCTTAGAGCAGCACAAGCAGGATAAATAGGTTTAAAAGGAAAAAAAAAAAAGTAGTTGTATAGTCAAACTGTCGAAAGCCAAAGGTGAACAGAAAATCTTCAGGGCAGCCAGAGGGCAATTCCATAGGTGGAGACTTTGGGGAAAACCCTCCAGGTGGCAGGAACAGCAGGAGCGAAGGCCGGGGTGGCGGGTGAGAAAGTGCATGGAACACCTGAAGGACAGTGATGGAGCCACTTGAACTGCAGCCTGCTGTATGGAGGGGTGGGGGCTGGACGGCAGAGTCATTGGGAGATAAGTCCCAAATTAAAGAGGCCTTAAATGCCGAGGAAGGGAGTTTATTCTGCAGTCTGGTGGGGAGCCCCTTGTCTCTGAAGCACCACCCACAGCCTTGAATTTTGTCATGCTTTTTATGCATCTATTGAAATGATGGTGTGGTTTTTCTTCCTTTATTCTGTTGCTCTCATGAGTTGGCATTCACTGGTTTTCGAATGTTGAGCCAACAGTGCATTCCTGGGTTGAATCCACTCTGTCGTGACGCCCTAGGCTTCTTATGTATTATTGAATTCAGTTTGCTAATATTTTGCTAAAGATATTTGCTTGTGAAGGATATTACTCTGTAGTTTTCCTGTAGTAGCCTTGTCTGATGAATGGTATCAGGGTAATACTGGCAGTTTTGGTGTCCATGTAATATTGGCCTCAAAATCACTTGGAAAGTGTTCCTTTCTCTGTATTCTGAAACAGTTTCTGTAGGTTGGTATTACTTCTTCCTTAAATGCTTGACAATTTGCTGGTAAAGACATCTGGGCATGAAGTTTTGCTGGTGTTCTATTTCTTTTTTTTGTTGTTCTTTTTGTTCTATTTCATTTTAAAGGAAAATTTTAAATTATGAATTCAGTTTTCTTAATAGATAAAGGGCTATTCAGGTTTTCTATTTCGAGTCACTTCTGATAAATGGTGTTTTTTCAAGAAGTATATCCATTTCATCTAAACTGTCAGATTTATTTGGTAAAAAAGGTCACTGCATTCCTTTATTATCCTTTTAATGTCTGTAGTCTTAGTGATGTCCCCTGTTTCATTCCTCATTGTGGTAATTTGTATCTTCTTCCTGTTTTTCTTGATCAGTCTGATTAGAGGTTGTCAACTTTATTGACATTTTGAAATAACCAGCTTTGGTTTTATCGATTTTTTTTTCCTATTGTTTGTCCATTTTCTGTTTCTTTGATTTGAGTTATTATTTTCTTTTTTCTGTTTATGTTGAGTTTAATTTGCATTTTTCTAGCTTCTTAAGGTAGAAAGTTAGATGATTTATTTTAAGCCCTTTTTTCCAATTTAAGCATTTAAAACAGTGAATGTCCCTGTAAACACTGCTTAAGCTGCATTCTATGTATTTTGATATTTTGTATTTTAGTTTTCATTTAGTTCAAAATATTTTCTAATTTCTCTTGTGATTTCTTTGAATTATGGTTTATTTGGAAGTATATCATTTAATTTCCAAATACTTGGGGATTTTCCATGTATCCCTTTGTTACTGATTTTAATTTAATTATTATGGGGTTGGAGAATGTACTCTATGATTTCAGGCTTTTAAAGTCTGAGGCTCATTTTATGGCCCAGAATATAGTCTATCTTGGTGAATAGCTCAAGTGCGCTTGAAAAGAACGTGTGACCTTGAGCAGGTCTCGTACTTACTCTGAACTTGAGGTGCCTTGTCTGTACGGTGCCCTTCTCACCTGTGGGTAAGAAGCAGGCAGTGGGGAGCTTTGAGATGTGGGTAGCTCTTGGTTCTGTAGGCGACATGCCCTGTCTTTTGACCTTGCAGATGGCGTGTGAGGCGGAGTGCCGCCCCTCGGGGGTGTTTGAGTGCCAGCTCTGTGCCCTAACAGCTCCATATAGCTACGTGGGGCAGCAGCCCCCCGGCACCCAGTCTGTCGTGTGAGTACCAGGGTCCCAGCACCCCAGGGAGCCCGCCCAGAGCTGGCTGGCCTAAGTCTGACACAGGGCTTGACACAGGGTGTTGTGTCTTGGGCCACCCAGCCCAGGCTCTGGGCACTTCAGGTGTGACCCAGGAAGGCACAGGGCAAGGTTCGAGGGCCATCCGGCTCTCCTAGAACTGCCCAGTCCCCACCTCCCTGTTCAGCCCAGAGTCCAGCAGCTGCCCCAGCTGTGGGGTGGGAGCACCGTGGCTCAGGCTGAAACAGCTCCGCAGCTGGGAACGCAGGGAGCCGCAGAGGCCACCGCGTCTGGGGCTGGGCCTTGTCACTGGTCCCGCTGGTTCCTACGAAGACACCTCCTCAGCGGGAAGCTGCCTGCCTTGCGGCTCTTGTGCTGGTGGGAGTGAGCCCTGAGGACCAGCTTCCCGTGCACCTGCCCATGGATGGCCCAGAGTAGAGCCAGTGGGTCCCGGGGCTTGATTCTTGACCTTCAACTTGTCCTCCATCAGAGGCCACCTTGTGGGGATCTGACCGGTGCATTACGTGGGACAGGCGGCGGGGGCCAGGCTTCTTTCCTCTGGCCCTGAGGAACCTGGGGTGTTGCCTCGGATCCTGTTGGTCTCCTTTCTGATGTGCGCTGTGAGGCCAGAACCTTAGCCAGGGTAAAGCGCCCTGTTCTCCCCGTGTGGAAGCAGGCAGTTTGGGAGCGGGTGTCATCCCGGAGGTGAGGGGAGGGCTTGGAGAGCTTGCGTGGAGGTCTTGTGCCTGCCCGCCGCCCTGCTGAGTCAGGCTGGGGTCTGGGGGCTGAGTTGCAGCAGCCCTTCTTTGGGCCGAGGAGGAGTGGTTCTTTTCCTGCGGTTGACACGGAGCCCGGAGCAGGTCTCATTTCATCCCAGCCTGGCACCACTGCTCGCCTCTCTGCTGCTACTTGGTGGCACAGGGGGCCACCCCTCCCCGCGATGAGCACGCACGGTGAGCAGGCCCCGGGGAGGTCCGTGCAGCCGGCTACCTTCCGTCAGCAGAGGTTTGGGCCATTCTGCCCACTGGCACCACTTCCTGTCCTGCAGCCTCCTGGAGGAGAGCTACGTCATGAGGGACCCCTTCACCCCCAACAAGGACAGATTCCTGATCCTCGGCTCGAGATGCGGCTTATGCGGCAGGCTGGTGTGCGTGGGCCCGGTGGGTAAGCCACGTGCGGCTGGGGCCGCCTTCCCTCTCTCCCTGTGGCTGGGACCTCACGTGTGTGACTGTGAGAGAGGTGACACGTGAGCCTTTCCCAGGGACAGTGTGAGCGGCAGCCTTTCCTGGCCTTGGTGGTCCTGGGAGCCCTCACGGTCACGCAGCTGGTCCGCTGCATTATGGGTGGGTGCCTGCAGCCAACAGAGGGGTAGGGGACAGGCAAGCTGGGGTCAGTTAGAGGGTCTCATGGGGGGTTGAGGAAGAGAGAGAGATTCCTGGAGGCTCTGGGAGATGCTGCAGTGTGCTTCCCATGGCACTCAGGCTCCTCCGTCCCCCTCTTCTTTCAGGAATGCAGTTTATTCTACTCCAAGAGATTTTGCCTCCCCTGTGTCCGGGAGAACATTGATGCTTTCCCTCAGGAAATTCAGCAAGACTTGGAGAAAAGGAAAGTCCCATCCAAGAGGCCTGCCAGCCAGCCTGGTTCTCGAACGTGAGTCCAGTCGGGTACCAGGTTCGCAGCAGTGCGCTGCACGGGGCTCCTGGCCAGCGGGCTTCTGTGCCCTGGCTCAGAGATGGGGCCAAGCTGGGAGCCGCTGCGACCGACCTTGTTTCTGGGCCATCGGGAGCCGTGTCTGTAGCCAAAGGGAGCTGGGGTCTGCCTGCAGCAGCAACAGGGCCAGGAGCCACGCAGAGAGGGCGCCCAGAAGGCAGACCCCAGACCCCAGTGCTCCAAAGACCGCAGCACCCCCGCCCTCACGGCCCCCACCTTAGCAATTGGTGAGACACTGATTGTGGGCTCGCCACGTGCCTGCCAGTTCTTAGAGGGCAGGAACTGCTCTGTCCGATTCTGTAGTTTCCGCAGGACCAGTGCACACTGCCTGGAGGGTGCTAGAAACATGTTTGATGAGAGTATGAATAAAGAGCTTTTACTGACCTATGTTTGCGCCGGGTTTTGTCTTCTGGGGGCACGTCGTCCCAGGTCCGCTCTGTCACTGGACTCTACAGGTAGAGACCACGTCAGCTATGGGGCTGGGGGGCTGTTCCGGGTTAAGGGCAGACCCTACAGCTGGGGATTGGTTTTTTTCAGACCAAACAGTTCATCTCATAGCATCACTGAAAACTCGCCAAGTAATTTTTAAAAATAGTTTATTTTTTAAAACCATTAAGGCAAAACTGTACCCTGAAATTAACTCTTTACATTCATCAGTCTTACAGTAGGACATTCCAAACATATAAGTTCCCATAAATTCAGGATAGAAATCAATATATACGATCAGTTCAATCTCCTAAAGGGAAAATGAGTAAGACCCAAAATTTAAAAAAAATTAAAGTTATTTTATAGCCATTTTCTAATTGCCTGGAACCACTGCCAGTAAAGTGACTAGGAAGATTCCATTTGCTCTCCTCTGCACACCCCGGCTTCCTGCGGCCCTGGATTCCCCACCGATCACACCCAGAGGGTCTGCGCTGGAGAGAGGGCGTCAGAGCCTGCTCAGAAAAGATCTGCTTTGGAATTGCTCCTGTTTAGTATAAAATACAAAGGGTCTGTCAGCCCCTAAATACTTTGAGAGTATAAGGCACCCAAGAACAGTAACGATAAACACACATCAAGGAATCAAGCTCAGTCCTGGCTTTGGGAACCTGCACCACTCTGCCATGTGTCTGGCAAAGGCTCCCCTGGGTTTGGGTGTGGCGGCCCTGTGGGTCCCGGGGGCGGTACAGATACACATCAGGAAGAAATCTGCCAAGGTATGGAAAACATCGTATGGGAGACTCACGGGCTCTGTGGCTTCTGCTTTATACTCCGGGTTGGGCTCTGGAGGCTGCAGAGACCCAACCGTTGCCAATCACTGCCATCGGCATCTTTCAAATTGCAAAGTTCTTTGGTAACAACCCACAGGTAGTAATTCCCTGAAGAACAGACAGCTGCTTACTACACAGGACTAGTTCATGGTCTCCAGCGGGATCCTGCTGTGTGAAATCGGTGACTTCTGACCTGGGTCGGAGGCAGCCTTGCCGGTAGAAATGATAAAACAAGACTCATTCGTGCCTCTTGCACGTGAAGCATGGGGAAGGGAACAGGTTTACGGGGAAAAGAATTCCACGTGGCTCAGGAGAGAAGGAAAGCTCTGATGTGTGTGTGTGCGTGCGTGCAGTTGTATTTCAGTTGTGATATTTCAGCTTCCTGTGTGTTTTCAACAAGTCCAAGAGCCAGGCTAGTGAGAGTATACGTCAATTAACACTGATTGCAGAAGAATCCCAATGCTTGCTATTAGATGCATGATTGTGAGTAAAATATTTACATTAGGATTTTTTTTAAAAAACCTCAAATCACAGTATTTAAGATATAGCTATTAACATAGTTCTTTTTTACCATACAGTGTAGAAAAAATAGTGATAACTCGAACCCGAATACTGTAATTCTACCGAAAACCGTACTGAGTGGTATCCATCTCGTGTGAGGTACATTTTTTTTAGGCCTGAAAAAAGGACCAGACCGCCTGTGCCTTTAAAAAAGAAAAGACATTTGCCCAAAGTGAATGATTTGACCTTGAAAAGATGAGCCACTCACTTGTGTTCAGGGCCTGGAGACTCAGGGGCCCCCACTCCTTGTCAGGGGAGCCAGGGCTCATCGTGGGGAGCTTGTCTGCGCTCCGGCTGGCATGACGCTGTAATGTTCATCACTTAATGAATTTTAGATGCTGAGGGTGGGAGCGGGGGGAGAAGGGCAAGAGAGGAGGAGGCTGGTGTATTACCTTCTCTGGGGAAAAACATGGAAGCTTTTCACATTCCACCCAAACTAGCAAACACATTTTAAATGAAAAATACCTGACCCAGGGCTTAATTTGCTATTTGTGATGTAAAAAATTGATATTTCTTCGATTTTTTTCATATAATGCATTTAACAGCCGCGGGGCCCAAAGTCCTTGATGTCTACCAGTTGCTGTAGTCAAGAGGTGACCTTGACGTGGATGCAGTGTGGTCTTGTTCTATGTGGCAAAGGATTCCAGAAGGATGTGACCGCATGTGTTCCCCCGGGACACGGCACATGGCTCCCCTTTCTCAGGGGGGTGGAAGTAAACGGTTACACTTATCTTGTCTCAAACTGAAATTCTGAGAAGCAGATGGTCTGTCGAGAGCCCCCTTCGAGATCTGAGGAGTCCGGGTGCCTCAAGCCGGGAAAGGGTGTCTGGAAATGAGCCCTGGGCGGCAGCTTCTTACTCTCTGCCCTAATAAGCAGCCATACCCACAGCAGCCCACGCTGCTGAGATAAGTTTAAGGACCTGCCGCGTTCCACAAACACAGCATCACGCAAAGCGCTACGTAATTCTTTAAATGAAAGCGTGAAGACACGTTGTCTTATTCTTTTCCTTGCAAAACTTCCACTATCACATTTCAGTTTGTCCTGTAGTTTCCAGAGAAGTAGAATGGGCCTCCTATATTCTGAGTCAGACCAGATTTACTGCCTTTGTTCTCACTCCCGTGTGTTTCACGGGCTGAGGGTCGACGACCATTTTCCTGAATTGTATTAAAATGGCACCTAAAAATAGATACAAATCTCAGCAAAAACTTTTAGACCTCAACCTTTGGAGCCTAACCTTAGATCTTTCTGGGCAGAAGGTCCCTGGAGGAGAACACGCCCCCGGAAAAGTCCTTGCACTGAGAAGGAGGAAAGCGCCCCGTTAGCGGGGGTGGGGACGCTGTCAGCATTCACTGTCCGCCCCTTCGTTCGCTCCTCCCAGCCGAGCTGTCTGCGGAGCCTTCCTGCTGTGCCGCCTGGAAGTCACTGCTGTCAGGAAGGCAAGAGTCCCCTTAGCTGACAGCTCCATGCAAAGACTTGGTTGGTAAGAACCCATAATCCCGGGGGAGCCCCGTAAGCTTGGACCAAGACTTAAGAGCAGCTGGGCCGCTTACAAAACGAGAAGAATAAATACAGACAGTCTGTCTTTGGAACCATCCAGTGCCCGCACCACCAACGCCATGGGAACAGTGAGTGTGGCGAAAATCCTCCCTGGACACTTTTTAATAATCGCTGAGCCCCCCTGCTGGTGGCATCGGTCTTAGTTTGCGACTTCTATGGACAGTACAATTTCCTTGCATCTCCTGAATCGACACCACTGTTGTGAACCTAAGAACAAGTGACCCTTCCAGGAACACGTGCAGCCTGGGCTCCGGGCTAACCCACAGGGACCGCCTCGCCGCACCCTCGCCCGTCTTAAGTGCAGGGGCGGGAAGTGGGGGAAGCAGGCCACCCCCGGGGCTAAACCTGCACCGCCAGGCGGCCCTTTTCGTCCACGCCGGGTGTTTCCACTTGAAGACGGGGCTGAGGATTGGAGGCGACAGCAGGAACTTGCACCGAAAGCGCAGGTGGGGAGCCGTGAGCACCTGGCAGTCTTCCTCGTGGGATCTGCGCTTCGCAAGGCCACACGGGTGGAAGAGGCACTTGAAGGTGGCTGGGTTTCCCCCGGTCCCTGGAAGCCCCCATAAAAGGCCAGGCCGGCGGTCAAGTTGGTCTTAGCTGGGAGCGCCGGACCCCCTGGTTGAAACAACGGACTTATATTTAAACAGGACTTTTTAAGACATTGCAGAGACAGGTGTGGTCATTGGGTCAAGACAAAAACAAGAAACAAAAAACCCTCCATCGTGCATCTGGCCACCAGGTGTCAGATGTGCCCAGTGTCACAGTGGCTTGAAAAGGAGTCAGGCACAGAGGGGCACAGGTGGGGCCGGGGCGTGGCGAGGCCTCCTGAAGCCACGGTGTGACTGAGGCTTGCACGGAGGCATCTCTCCACCCTCATCTGCCAGGATTTCCCCGTGAACAGCCTCATGCATGGCCAGCAGGCATAGCTCAAGAGGAGGCGGCCCTGGGTGAGCAGGTCACCCGGGGCCCTCGGCAGTGAAAGGGTGGAGTCCTAACCACTGGACCACCAGGGAATTCCCAAGGCTCCCTTTAAACAATAAAATTCCTTTAAAAATCCACATAACCTTCCATTTCTCAGTGTGCACACGGCAAAGGTGAGCATCCAGCCTCTGAGCCCTAACAATAGATGGTCTGACTAGAGCTGCACCAAAAGGCCCAGTGCTACGTGGACCTTAATTTTAACAGTATCTTTTGATAGCTCTATTGAGGTAGCTGTCATGCTGTAGGTTTGGGAAAACAGTAGTTGCTCAATTAATAGTACTTATCACCATACATCAAACAAAGGATCTTACTTGGGCCTTGAGCTTCTGCTCCGATCTTAGGCTGCTGCCCTTTGCTGGAACGTCCACGGTCCTCAAGGTCGTCTGTTTTCTTAGCGTTTCATGTGGCCCAGTGTAGGAAACGCATCAGTACCGTGGAAAGGTGCTGTGCTCTTAAAGTAGAAGGAAGGACTCCCTTTAACAGGGACATCTCTCACGGACATTCTGGAATTCTGGAATTCTTTCCCCTCAATTCACATTCACTGTTTACCCCTGCGCATATATCCTCTTTGGGAAGATGCTTGAAACGCCTCTCACTGGAGAGCTGTAGAAAGGTCACAGGGAAACCGGAGGCCAGGCGGGCAGCAGGAAGGGCTCTGGCGCTCTGGCAGTAGTCAAAATGCTCCTCTGACGGCTGGGGCGCCCTGTTTCTGACAATACTGGACGTCAGGGCGGCGGCGTCCTGCATGTGCAGCCCTCAGGCTTCTCGCAGGGTGGCAGGGGCAGAAGGCAGGGCATGGGACCCCCAACTGGAAATGCCCAGGAGGCAGAGAGGAGGGGCGTTGGCAGGACGGCAGCAGGGTGTCCTGGAGGAGCCCCATGGTCCCCCCTTCCCAGACAAAGGCTGCCTGGTAATCTGTGGTCTCTGAAGAGTCTGGCACTTTCTGTGATGACAAGTTGAGGAAAGGAAGAACCAGGTTTAAACAGTGGCTTGAAGAGCGGGTCAAGGTGGTGAAAGGGGGTCCTGCCATGTCCTGCATCCAGCATCCCGGGCTGCCAGCTCCACGCTTGTGGTTTGAAGCTTCTGGAACCTGCTTCCATCGGACCTCATGCTGACGTCTACTGAAACCTAGCAAGCAAGAAGTGTGCTCTTTAAATAGCTACTATTCGAAAAACTACCATATATTGAACTGGCGAATAATTCATCTATATTTGACTATCAGTGCTTGGAGAAATCTTTGATTAGGTGACCACAAATACTCTGAGTGGCAATTAGTGACCCTGTTATTTCAAATGAATTTCTTCCTATTAACAAGTGAACAATGTCAAGTGGCTTTCAAGCTGAGGTCCTCTGTGGCTTCGCCAGGGGCATCGCTGGTGGTCTAGCTGGGCCCCAAGAGGACCAGACGCTCACTAACGCCACTGATGCAGAACCTGGGCCCGCCGTCAGCTTGTTCCCGTGGCACGCGTGAGCTAGGAGCTCTTTCAGACAGGCTGTATGAGAAGCTAAACAGAAGAGACAACCCTTCCAAAAGCCTGAGTCTGAAGGCTCACTTTCCGACGCCGTGTCCATTTGAATAGATCTGTCCCAAGACTCCAGAGCAAGAGGCCACATACACCTGGCACCGGGATCCTGCCCCGAGACCTTGGACAAGCCACAGGCCTCCAGGCTCATTAGCCCAGGGAGTTCGCATTTTAGGAAAGAATGGGGATACGGATGCACCCTGTGACTCAAAGCTTAACTCCTTTCTGACTTAGGGCAACCCCTGACTGGTGTCATTCTGAAGTGGAAACGCTTTGATTTGCTTCCAGCAGATCCTTTGATTGGATCTTTAAAAAATAATAAAGATAAAACACACCACTAAACGTGTAATGTGTAAAAGGATGTCCTAATTGTAAGTTTTGCTTTTTTCTAGTTGAAGTCTCACAGTTTTATTTACAATAATGCTGATCTTGGGAACTTTATCAAATTCAATCCTAGCCATTCTTTAACGGCAAATAATAATGACCTTATAGAACCAAATTTCCTAAAGATAGAGGGGGAGGGGCATCAAGGGTACAACCAGGTCGTAAATGCTATCGCCCAAGAGGCATCCAGGGGCCGAACTGGCAGGGTCAGCCCAGTCTGGCTCGGGGGAGGCACTGCTGGAAGTTCTCTGATGGGACCATTAATCTACCATGGTGGACAGAAAAAGAGTATTTCCAGGTCCATGTGCTCTAGGCGAAAACCATAATCTATACCGCCTTCATAACTGGACCAAGGTTGAAAAGTTGATCTTTAAGGCTGAAACAGATGTTGCAGATAATGGCAAAACTACCTTACATATGTAGTTGGAAAAGGAAACAACTCTGAAAATCTTTGTAAAAACCACCAGCCTGTTGTGCATCCTGAGATGAGTAAAACCACCATCTCATATCCACCCCACACCCCCCCGCCCTGTTCATTCTCCAGATGAGACCCCTGCCCCCAGGCCACACTATAAAGTCACCTGTGCCTCGTCTTCTCCACTCCAGGGAGCAGCTACCACCAGCAAGAGTTATAAAAATTAAGCCGCATGTTTAAAAAAGCAACACAGAAAAAGACCAAGGAGCTGCCTTGACAGAGGGGGCCCAGAGCAAGATTTACAAATAACTTGTCACTTTGCCCCTGGAGACGTGACCCTGGCCCCCAAACAGCCTGAGTCAGTTGGTTCAGATTTGATAGGAAACGGAGGTGAGAGGAACGGGAAGCTGACATGCTTCAGAGTCTGTCTTGTTCCTGTTGACCACAGACACTAGCCTTAAACAGGCGGAGGATCGAGTCCAGAGGGCCCGTGAGACGTGGCTTTCCGGGATCTACACAAACCTGGGAATAGGCTTTTTCACATATTAGTTACACCACAAAAACAGCGAACTGAAACAAAACAATCGCTGCATTTTGATAGCTTATCGAATCATTCTTTGACATTCTAAATCCTACGATTCAAAAACAGCATGTTGTCTTTCTTCAAATTCAGGAAACTTTTAAAATACCTAACCTTTGGAGACATCTAGGTTTACAGGATTATAAAAATTACAAAGTGCTGATTAGTTTTCAAAATTATAAAGGAGCACAACAGTCAAAAGGTGGTGAAAAGGGCAGACAGACCACGTATTTTGAGGTTAATTCACCAGTAAATTCCTAATGTGACAAAAATCTGCATTGATTCACATCGGGTGCATTAAATCAGACCACTGAACACCATTCTGCTTAATTTTCCAAGTCCTGACTAATAGCTGTTTATCACTCGCATTTCTTGAAGCAGTGGTTAAAAAAGGAAAGAAACATGGAACAGGATTCCGGTTACCTAGAGCTTATACTTTCCTTCGTCCCAGGTTCAAATGGTGACACTTGTGCAAAGTTGCGTTGCTCCCATCTCTCACTTGTAGTGCTGTCGCCTTTAAAAACGCTTGAAAAGTTTCTTTTTTGTGTGCGTTTCCAAGAAATCAGTACATATCCCTGTAAATTTCCTGCAGCAGCGGGTGCAGGGCGGCGTCGGACTCTGTCTTCTTGATCACCTGCACCAGTTGCGCATGCTCCGTGACCAGCTGCCGTAGATCTGCCATCTTTTGCAGGAGTTTTGGGAAGAGAAAGACGTCGTCGGGATGGTTGCTCTGTAAGTGAAGTTTGAGCACGTGCACGATACCCTCCTGCATTTTTTCAATGTGTCCCACATTTAGAAGGCCGGGCCGATCTATCCTCAAAAGAAAGGAGAGAGGTTTGAGTGCAATTACCAGCATGCTAATACCTAATAACTGTTTTTCAGTTTGAGAAACCTTTTTTTTTGGCGACGCCACTCAGCATGTGGGATCTTAGTTTCCCGACCAGGGATCAAACCCACGTCCCCTGCAGTGGAAGCGCGGAGTCCTAATCACTAGACTGCCAGGGAATTTCCCGAGAAACCAAACATTCTGATTGGACACGGCCTTTTTTTTACCAAAAGCTCAGCTGCCTTTAGATGCTGTCAACTTACCTAGAAGATAGAACTAGATTTTTCCCAAGTCGCTGGGCCTGATAGGGGCAGACAGGACAAATACTCATTCCTAAATATTTCTACGACCTTAAAATGACTAGCTACCTTACAGGGTGGCCGCTTCATTTAGGATTTATCTGATTACCACCTGTCAGGGGAAAACCTGTATGTAGAGGAGTAACTATACACACAAACTGCTTCTGCATAATATGGAAAATGAAATTCTTCTTCCTGTGTCTTCTTAGATGCTCGGTTTCAACAATATTTAAGGAGTGTGATTATGTTTGACTTCGGTATTGTGGTATAAAGCACCGTTACAGGTACCTTCCAATATAAATCAGCTGAAAAGAAGGTGGAGCCAGAAAGGAATCGGAGGATGGATACGGGAGGATGCTGAGGTGACCCAGAGAGGGGAGGTCTGAGGCTTGGTGCAGGAAGGGTGATGTGGACACCAGGTGACCTCCCCGGGGCGCCTCGGACACAGACACCAGACTTCCTGGGACAGCTCAGATCCATGCATCCTGCCCTTGGTCCAGAAAATCAGCCCCCACCATCCATATGCAATAGGCAGTGCTCTCTTTAGAGTCCCACGCATTTCTAGGATTTTCAGAAGTGTTGCTCATGATGTGGATTTTTCTTTTTCTTTTTTTTTTTGGTTATAAAATAATTACTAAGTTTTTAAAGAGAGAGATTTAAAAAAATAGTAAGTGAACCCCCCCTCATAATTTTAACCCCATCATACAGATTTCATGTATATCTCACCAGACATTTTTCTGATCTATGATTAAAATGTCTTTTATAAAACTGTCATACTACTTATAAATAGCTGTGCATTGCTCTCCCCACAACACGACATCTTGAGCGTGCAAAGGACGGTGACAGATTACATTCTGTGCTTTTTGCCAGAGCACAGGACTTCCTCCACCTGTGCCCAGCTGGATGGTCAGAAGGACAGACCTCGTGGAGCTGGGCCACCCTCACCCAGCTCCGCGTCCAGAGTCCGGGCAACTGTGGCCAGCCTCAATTCCGCGAGTGAGGAACTCGCGGGGGACAGTACACCTTCAGGCAGCTTGAGGAGGCAGTGGCCCCTTCGGTCTCCCCTAAGGCTGGGTAGGGTCAGCCGAGTTTACAGTAGAGGGTTGACCTTCTTAGACCCAGGACAGGGCTATTTAAAGGAACGTGACACCGAGCCAAAAACCTGGGGACCGCAGAGCCAGCTCCCCCATACAGAGGCCTAGATCCTCCTTCACTGGGATCCATTTCCTTTGGCAAAGCACACTTTGCAGTCACTGACAGTTAGCTACTGATATTTTTCATTATGAAATAGCATAAATATACCAATAGAGACAGCAACTGTACTAACATCTGTATGACTTTATAGGATACTGTCTGTAATATGGATATAATATGATAATAACATAATTATAACACTGTCGTCCCTTGGTATCCGTGGGGGATTGGTTGCAGGACCCCTCGAGATGCCAAAATCCACGGATGCTCAAGTCCCATATATAAAATGGCATATAACCTACGCACCTTCTTCCATACACTTTAAATGATCTCTAGATTACTTGTAATACCTAACACAGTGTAAATGCTATGTAAATGGTTGCTGGTGTGTGGTAAATTCAAGTTTTGTTTTTGGAATTTTCTGGAAATGTTTTTTTCTGAATGTTTTCAATCCGTGGTTGGTTGAATCTGCAAATGCAGAACCCACAGATATGGAGGGCCGACTGTATATGATGATATTATACACCATGCATTATAATATTATTACAATTATATCTGATATATAATAGATATTAGATATAATAGATATAATTACATTATAATTATTAATGATACCTAATCTTCCACTATATTCTAAATAAATATACATTCATGTAATTACAGATAGAACATTTATACTTTACAAACGTGTTTATATATAATAACATGAAGTTTGGGATTAACATATACACACTGCTATACATAAAATAGATAATCAACATGGACCTACTGTATAGCACAGGGAACTCTACTCAGTATTCTGTAAAAATGTAAATGGGAAAAGAATCTGAAAAAGAACAGATATATGTATATGTATAGCTGAATCACTTTACTATACCTAACACAACGTTGTAAACCAACTATATACTCCAATATAAAATAAAAATTTTAAAAAATAAAAAATAAAAGCTCTGAAACAAAAAAATAACATATGCTATAGTATGATATGATATTGATATCATTCTCACTGAATTCTGGTCAGTGGCAATGTGGGGCTCGGACACCCTTCTCCCCTACAGTGTTGGCTCCACCCCACTCACGTCGGATTCACCACCGCCAAATTCTCTAGGTAGGAGGCTGTGAGTGCCACAGCACCAGCAGGTGAAATCAGTAGCTTACCTCCACAGCAAATTATAGCAGCCACAAAAAGGGAAATATCACTGTCATCCAGCTCCAGTGCATTAAACTTCATTGCAAAATCGAACTTGGGCTCCATGATATCACAAAATGGTTTTCTTAGGCTTTTTAGGAATTCACGAGTTATAAAACCATTTCCATATGCTACCAGCATCCCGTCTTTATTCATCACAGAAGACAGCATTGCAAATATGGCCTCGTAAACTCCATATTTCAGCAAAGTGACTTGGTCGTTCAAGTCCAAGTTTGCGAACCCCGGGATGGACTTGGCGAATTCTGTGAGCTCCGTGACCGTCTCCACAGACGTACACTGGCAACAGTGGAAGATGCGGACCTCTGCCTCCTTGTTCTGGATGCCGTTGGCCACCAGCTTGGCCACGAGAGTCTTCTCGGCCATACACAACGTCTCCATGTCGTGTATGACAAAAGGCTGAAAAGAAAAACACTGGAATAAGTCGGGTAGTTGGTGACAAGCTGTCTTCTTAATTATCAAGAAACTGGGGCTTCCCTGGTGGCGCAGTGGTTGAGAGTCTGCCTGCCAATGCAGGGGACACGGGTTCGAGCCCTGGTCTGGGAAGATCCCACATGCCGCGGAGCAGCTGGGCCCGTGAGCCACAACTGCTGAGCCTGCGCGTCTGGAGCCTGTGCTCCGCAACAAGAGAGGCCGCGATAGTGAGAGGCCCGCGCACCGCGATGAAGAGTGGCCCCCGCTTGCCACAACTAGAGGAAGCCCTCGCACAGAAACGAAGACCCAACGCAGCCAAAAATAAATAAATTTAAAAAAACAAAACAAACAAAAAAACCGTCAGAGCTTCAGCTCTGGGCGGCAAAAGAAAAAAAAAAAAAAAAAAGAAACTGATGAGTAGCTGCAGTACTCCAGCCACCTGTCGAGAATCAAATCATGTACAAAAAGTCCTCATCCTTAAACAACCTCAAAACTAGTTGGGGACAAGAAGACATTTAAGAGAGGACAATATAAATCAGTAAGATAATAATCATCATCGCCTAAAACTGGGTGGGGATTTCATTGCTAAGAAAGTGAAGTTCTGGGAATTCCCTGCTGGTCCAGTGGTTAGGACTCCGTGCTTCCACTGTAGGGGGCACAGGTTCGATCCCTGGTCGGGGAACTAAGATCCCGTATGCCGTGCAGCATGGCCAAAGAAAAAAAGTGAAGTACTGATTTTGGCAATAAAGCTAACGAGAAAGAGAATATTAGCAAAGCACTTTAAATATTTTATAATATTCTCTGAATTCCCAAATACTATTGCAACAGCCAGTAATTACAATAATTCTTTTTTTAAAAAATTAATTAATTAATTAATTTATTTATTTTTGGCTGTGTTGGGTCTTCATTTCTGCGCAAGGGCTTTCTCCAGTTGCGGCAAGTGGGGGCCACTCTTCATCGCGGTGCGCGGGCCTCTCACTGCCGCAGCCTCTCTTGTTGCGGAGCACAGGCTCCAGACGCGCAGGCTCAGTAGTTGTGGCTCACAGGCTCAGCTGCTCCGCGGCATGTGGGATCTTCCCAGACCAGGGCTCAAACCCGTGTCCCCTGCATTGGCAGGCAGACTCCTAACCACTGCGCCACCAGAGAAGCCCCTACAATAATTCTTAATTTTGCCATTTTATGAACTTTGGAGATAATCATCATTATCCAACACTGACTGTTGAATGAATAAATTTGGCATGTAAATAAATACAAGTCAGAAAGTTGGCATTTGTGTGGAAGTAAACAAACAAGCACTGTTAAACCCTTGCTCTTGGGGGATAAACCGGAAAGCCTTGAAGGACCCTCGTTTCCCGGTACAGGAGACTGAAATCTTCCCACCACTGCTCCATGTTCTGAGACAAATACCAAATCCCCATGGCAGCTCCCTAAATGTGGCCTTACCACTTGCATCTAAACCCACCGTTCCTGCCACTTTATAAAGATCTAGCAGAGGAAAGAAGAGATGGTTGGCCATGTTATTTGAAGCCAACATGGTCAGAAGCGATGATGTATCTGGTGGGGCTTAGAAGAATGGGCACAGATACCGCTGCTGGCCAAAATTTATGCCAGCTCTGTGTGCAGAGCAGAAGAAATGGCAGTCTCTGAGGGATCTCTCTGATTCATAATGTGTTCTACAGACCAATAACGAAGTGGGCTGAGGCATTATTTTCAATCCCCACTGGATAAACACTGAGTGTATAAGAAGCCCAGTGATTTTAAGAATCACTCTGCCTGTGGGCAAAACACATCACTGACAGTGCCTCTGTGCCCACGGCACGACGTGTGTCCTATTTCTGGGCTCACAAGAGCATCAGGAGGAATCACAGCACAAAGCCATCTTCCGGGTACCTGCTGGGTATACCGGGCACAGAGGTGGATGTGTTGGGATAATGTGATGCATTGCCTACGAAATGTTTAAACAGAATTAGAATTTGCAAGATAGTGTTGGACAAAAAAAAGATCTGATTTCACATCTGAGGAAAGGGAATATTTTTAAAATTATCTGTGAATGACTGAAAACATTCTGAATACAGAACTCAAAGCCCAATTTCTAACAATCTCAAGTTTGATGAAGGAAGACTAAAACTCTCTCTCTCCAAAGACTTTAAAAGCAGGCCAGGACTTCCCGGTGGCGCAGTGGTTAAGAATCCACCTGCCAATGCAGGGGACACGGGTTCAAGCCCTGGTCTAGGAAGATCCCACATGCTGCAGAACAACTAAGCCCATGTGCCACAACTGCTGAGCCTGCACTCTAGAGCCCACGAGCCACAACTACTGAAGCCTGCGCGCCTAGAGCCCGTGCTCCTCAACAAGAGAAGCCACTGCAATGAGAAGCCCGCGCACCGCAACGAAGAGTAGCCCCTGCTCGCCACAACTAGAGAAAGCCCATGCGCAGCAACAAGACCCAACACAGCCAAAAATAAATAAATAAATAAATAAATAAATAAATAAATTAATTAAAAGCAGGCCAGATTTACCACTGTTTTGAGAAAGTTTGGGGGCAGTTCTGCTTCACAGGAAGTTGGAGCTCGGATTTAAAGTATTAACGTTTATAGGATGGACCAGAAAAATGTTTTTAAAGGATAGATGGCAGTACTCCCTCAATTCCAGAAAATATTATAAGGCCACCTTGACTTTATTCAAATCACTGGCTTTTCAAAAGTACATTCAGCAGAAATAAAGGTGTTACATTAAAAAAAAAAAAAAAAAAAAAGAATCCTGTTGTCAAAAAAAACCCTCGAGAAACACTGAGTTAAATTAAGTTAGAGCCTACCAGAGTCTTTAACATGAGTGTACACCGTGGATCTTTAAGAATGGGATTAGCATAAACAGTGGTTCCCAGTGTTTGATTGCAGAACGCTTATTATTATTATTATACTGTTGTTGTTATTTGGTAGGACATCTCTTGGACTAGCACAGACTGGCTGTATAATTTGCAGGGCCCAGTGCAAAATGACAATGTGGGGTCCCTTATTAGAAAGTGCTTACGAATTTCAAGACAGCAGCAGAGCATTAAACGTCAGCACAAGGCCCTCTAAGCAGGGGCGTTGTGAAACTGGACACACGCCCAGGACGCTGGCCCTGAACTATTTTTATGTGTAACATTCTCTCATAAACAGAGACTTCAATGGTAATAAATATTTCATTTCAGTTTTATAAAATTATCACCTGGATTTTAAAAGGCAGGCCTCACTAACAGGCAAAATTAGAAATGATCTGAATTCAAAACAAGTGCTAACATTTAAAAAATCATGTCTATTACAGCCAAAGAGATATTATACAGTAACACCCTTGAAAGTTTGCCAGACTTTATTGAGAAACATTCTAGATTAGACTATTTTAAAAATCCAGAAGCTTATATTTAACTTTGGAATATTCTTTTTATCCTCAAGCTTGAACATGAATATATCTGATGTCACGGGTGGTCATTTCAAATCAATGAAGCACGTTGTAAAGCTTTTAAACAGCACAAGGCAGAAAGCTGCCCACTTTCCCCCCCAAATCACTCCACGCCAGGACCAGAAGTCCCCTAACTGATATATATTTCCCTCGCTCACACCTGACACTGTTCTATGTGTGTTAATGATGTTATTTATAAGAATTCATCTCCAAAACACATTGAAACAGCATTTTCTATGAAAAAGTTTGGCAGTGCCACCTTTTTGGAGAAATTTAATTGTGACTTATTGGTAGAATTGCTTTGGATGAAATGATCTAATAAGCTCTTGGGTAGGTTTTACTACACACTTCTAGATACAGTATAAAACAGTATGTTTTTCAATCTACTGACAAGCTATAGGTATAATATTTCAATATAGCACAGCAGGCCAAACCCCATGGTGTGGTGTGAGGGGGCTGCCATTCCAGGATGCCGCCCCTCCCGGCAGCTCTGTCTCTGACCCAGGACAGATGGAGCAGAGACTGTGGCCCCAAGCTGGAGGCCCCAAGCTCTGGGGCGCACTGGGCTGGGCGGGGAGGGAGGAGGAGGGCTGTGCTTCGACACAGAGAGGAAATGGGGTGGGAAGTGAACCCAGCTTGGAGCAAACAGTGCCGTCAAAGGCAGTGGCTGGCCCTGGACACTCCCTTTCAAACTGGTACCCGCGATGCTCTGGTTTGGAGGCGGGCAGAAGCAAGCAGTCGACTCTCAGCAGTACCGCGAATTCTGTTTTTCCTATCCAGTGAAGCCCAGTGCTGGACTACTGGTCTATCATTTATTTCCCTAAGACCAAAAGACAGATCCCTCTCCCAGAGTAACTGTGTGATGGTCCTCAGCTGTCCAGGTTTCAACATGGCTGTGGGTGATGGGCTCCTTCTTAGAGCGCGTGGATCTCAGTGGGGTATGAGAAGGATACTCCATGGAAATCAAGTTAATATTAAACAAGAGTGTTTGGTTCTGAGTAAAGATGACTTTTAAGTTTGCTTTGCATTCTGAAAACCCAAGGGAGATGTAGAAGAACTCAGCAAGATCTAAAAGGATTCCAAGAGATCAAGAATTTGGGTTGCTTTAATTTGGGGCTATACGAATCATTTCCAGGATAGAAATTCAAAGGTAAAAGATTGCTTTGCTTTCACCCTTGTGATCTGGAAAGGGTTAGGGTGGAGTTTCTGCGAGCCTCTGGGGCCGCCCAGCATAGGTGTGGCTTTGCCGATTTAACAAGAGTTTGCTTGAACCCTCCCTCCTAAAGTACCTCAGCCTGTTTAATTGGAGAATTCACCGAAGAATGAAAAGACTCAGTAAAAAAGAGGTTTGGTTTGTTCATGAAAGTAAGTAGCTTGTGAGATGCTTTATTTTCCTGTGACTAAAAATTCCAGCTTGTAATTCCCAATAAAGATGGCTTCAAGCTACTCATTAGTACAAATCAAACCTGTTTCACCACTCTCATAGGAGAAAGGCAAAACATCTTAATTCGCCAACCTTGGGCCATGCCCCTCTTTGAAGGTAGCTCTGAGATTAGGTCTGTAATGGAGACAAAGGCTTAGCTAACTGTGGAGTGGGGAGAGGGTGGCATCAGGCAGGGGAGGCGAAGTGTAGGCGTCCACAAGGGGCAATCTTAGTTGCTACCGAGAAGGTCCAGAACCGTCCAAAAAGACAATAAAGTTTCTGTAAACAAAGGACCCTTTCTAAGCCCCGAGATGTCATTTCCTTCTCATTGGAGAAAAAGAAGGTGGGCAGGGGGTACGAAGGGGAAGGTCGGAGAGGCGAGAGCAGTTTTAGGGGAAAGGATGCAAGAGCACACTTTGAGTGGGAAGTGAATAGTTTCATTTTCTGGCATTAAAATAGGGATAAAAAAATCACTTAAGAAGCAACCTTAGAATCTGGTAAACTATTAACCAGACTTTTTGAGTGCATTAACTACATAGTCATTATAAGAACTTGGTTGCTAGGAGCTTTGAGGTGGATCAAATGGGACGGGAGTTGCTGTTGGGCTACGTTTTATAGTCTCTGAAGGAAATGTTTCCATTGCATTGTCTCTCATTTGCGTTGGGGATAAATATGATTTTCTCAACATTTAGGACGTATTTCCTCAATCCTCCTCCTCGACTCTAGCTGACGTGTTGCCAAAGGAGTGCTTCAGACTATAATAAACAGCAGCAAAGCCACCTACCGGATTGTTGCTGGCCTTTCCCGCGAGGATGACGCGGGCCTTGACCTTGTTCATGTTGAAGTTCTTCAAGTAGGCCTCGTAAATCCTCTTGGCGAGAGATTTGAGATCTGCGGTTTCGGAATTTTCTAGGTCGTGTTCACATGTAAGGATTTCTGCTTTCAATTTTGCTTTTTCAGATCTTGGCATTCGTCCGAAACGAATTGCTGGGGGTCGGAGGGGAGAAACGGAATAACGGAAAACACAGAGAAATGAACAACAAAACATGGAACAAGGACTAACAGCTGGACGAAAGGGTCACACCACGGGTTAAACTATGAGCAAACATTCATGGGTACGTTAAAATCCACTTCTCGGCACTATACAGCTTTCTCCCTTGGAGAGATGAAAATAAAACTCAAACTCCATATATCCTGGACTTTTAAAAAAGCTTAAAATCAAAGGTAGCACCATGACTCACTTTATCAGTAGGATGGGCTTAAGGTCACTTCATGTCGTTAGGTACATAATTGATCCTTTCGGTTAAGGAGATGAAAGTGAGCCTTAGAAGGAGTTAACATAATACCGTTTTCTTTTTCCAGAAGGTAGACATGCAACCCTTATGAACACATTATTTTAAATTCACTTTCCTATAGTAATTGGCAAGTTCTAAAATAAGAGTATGGGGACTTCCCTGGTGGTCCAGTGGTTAGGACTCCGAGCTTCCACTGCAGGGGACCCAGGTTCAATCCCTGGTCGGGGAGCTAAGATACTGAAAGCCGAGCAGCACGGCCAAAAAAAAAAAATAAGAGTAGGATTGAAGATAATTAAATTCATAATATGGTAAAATGTGTGAAATGGCACATGCTTCATACATATGATATGAACATTAAGACATCCCAGTGGTTTCCAAGGGGTTTCAAAATCTTATATCAAAGTTGTACCATTTGAAGTTTCTAACAGTATTTCCAAGGGTTCTACTGGATCTCTGCTATTTGAGGCTATCATGTTACAAAATGACCCGAGTATTAAATGCTGCAGCACATTCATTCAAAATACAGTCTGTTCCGACCCGATAAGGGGGGTAAACTGAGGCATGGGTGGGGAAAATGCGATAGACAACCTTACCTACCATTATGGGACATCCCAACTGAAAGGCACTTGTGAAAACGACAATACTGGCACTTATTCCGATTCTTTTTCTGAATCTTGCAGCTACGGTCACATGTGTCATATGCCAGCTTTAGCCGAATAGTTCTCCGAAAGAAACCCTGTGGATTGATATACAGTTTATTAAAGAATATGGACCACTGAGGAATCAGTATCATTCCTTTATTCACATTTCCTGTTGCTCATTTATTGTCTTTTTTTAAATGAACGAAATGTAGAGAAACAGTTCATCTAGAAAGTCTGATGTAATTGGGGCAAATTGAAAATTTGAAATTTCATTACACGTAAAATGAAGAACAATAAAATGAGGCGAAAGTCAAAGTAATTTCAACACATCCTCACCTGGCTTGGGAAGACACAATTACAGTCTCCTGAAGAGTGACTCTGCCTTGCTAAGATTTATACAAATGTGACTTTCTCTTCTCAGAGGACAGATCCATATTTGTGACTAAAAAGTTCTAGGAATTTTTGTAAGAGAATATTAACTCTCTAAAGGACAAAGATTATATAATAAAAGGAAGCCAGCTGGTTGTAAATAATTTTCTTGCTTTATAAAAGTATCTTAGGGACTTCCCTGGCGGTCCAGTGGTTAGGACTTAGCGCTTCCACTGCAGGGGGCACGGGTTCCATCCCTGGTGGGGGAACTAAGATCACATGTGCCGTGTGGTAAGGCGCGACCAAAACAAAACAAAAACAAAACCAAAACACAAACAAACAAAAATATCTTAAACTTTACTTTAGCAAAGAATCAACTTTACTATTTAGCTCATAAAAAAACAAAAGTAAACAAAGGTGACTAATCATGGCCCTGCAGAAAAGGCCACTTTGCAAGCAGTTTTTTTCAAGGTATGTGGTTGGCAAATTGTGAAGGGTTTATATTTGCACTGGGCTCTTTCCTCTTTGCTTTCCGGTCATCCTTCCATAGTTCCGCTGGAGGACACGGCCTGACCCCCTGCACTGCGGGCCCTGGGTCACCTATGGTTAGAGGTCCAGCTGAGCTGGCACAAGAATAAGGATACACACAAGGGTGCTCGTGGTTCGGGTGGACAGGCCCCCGACATGCAGGAAGGGACTGCTGGGGGATCCCGAGAAGCTGGGGAGGACACAGCCGTGGGTCTGGTGGTCGCCCAGCATGTGCTGCAGGATCCTGACATCTGTGATGGTCGTGAGAACCACTGCCCTCCGTGACCTTCGGATGAGGGTGGAGAGAGAAAGTGGGCAAAAGCTCTCTGACCTCGCATCCAAATGAAGGGAGCATCTTTAATGTGGTTTATTTTCTGTTAAAGAAGACACTCTCTACGTCATTTACAAAGAACAGCCCAGCAATATGCCATAGACTCTCCAAAGAGGGAAAGGAATGTGTTACGTGGGTCAGTTTCTGATCTACAACTTGAGCAGACCTTTCTTGGTCATGACAAACATTTGTGTATAAAATAAAAGGAACCACACGTAGTCCCCGAAAGGCCACCTTTCTCCCCATCCAGGGTCCACGGTACCTTGCAGCCTTCACATGCGTGAACTCCGTAATGGTAGCCTGAGGCTTTGTCCCCACAGATTCTACACTCGATGTTCAGTGCTACACTGGACGATTCCTCGGTGCTGCCAGGAACCACAGGGTAAGAGACGGACGAGGGACTCGAGGCTGGTGAGAGGGTGTCTAGGAACACAAGGGGAAGATTTACGAATATTCACAGCCTCGCCATCCGATGTCGAAACCAGCTTTCTGAGGATCTGAGTTCACGGGTGAGGCATTGAGTGGGGAGGCATCAGCTGGTGGGCAGGGCTCCCAGGCTGCATCCACCCTGGCCTGGCCCTTGCACGCCCTCTGTGCTCCCACAGTGACCACGTCGCCGGCATCCCCGCAGCTCCCACCCAAGGGGCTCCCCAACTAAGAAACAACTTCACTTTTTAATCCATAAAAAACAAAACAAAATGGACTAAACCATGGCCCTGCAGAAAAGGCCACTTTGCAAGTAGCCTTATTCACACAAATGATTACAGCAGCTTTATTCCTTTTTTTGGTGGGGGGGGGGGTATACTATTTTATTAACATTTAAATGTCACCAACAATGAGCTCAAGTATATGCTTGCCACATGTTCAGATTTTTTTTTTTAATAAATGTATTTATTTATTTTTGGCTGTGTTGGGTCTTCGTTGCTGCGCGTGGGCTTTCTTTAGTTGCGGCGAGCGGGGCCCACTCTTCGTTGCGGTGCGCGGGCTTCTCATTGCGGTGGCTTCTCTTGTTGTGGAGCACGGGCTCTAGGCACATGGACTTTGGTAGTTGCAGCACACGGGCTCAGTAGTTGCGGCACACGGGCTTAGTTGCTCCTGCGACATGCTCAGATTTTTGACACAAAGATAAAACGGACAGACAGCTTTAAGGGTGCAATGTATTTAACACTGCACAAATAGTCAACAATTAGACAATCTAGGGGGTGGTATAATTATACACTACAAGTATAGTGACAAACCCTGGAATTGGAGGAAAACCCGCCATTCAGGACTTAGCAGAGGTCCTTGCAGCAGCTTTATTATTCTTAGTTTGCCAAAAATCGACATGTCCTACACAGAACTCATTGCTTTCTTGGCGTCCTCCCTTCCAGCCCTTTTGTAATTGTTAACTCAGTATATGGCATCAGAATACAGAATAAAAATCCATGTGGGCAACACAAAAGCACAATCCATGAAAGAAAAAAAAAAGAAGCTGGACTTTCTTGAAATTAAAAACTTCTGCTCTGCAAATGACACTGTTAAGAAAATGAAAAGAGAAGCCACCGACTGGAAGAAGCTATCTGCAAAGCACGCGTCTGATGTAGACTTTTATCCAAAATATGCAAAGAAGTCTTACAACTCAACAGTAATACAATAAAAAACTCAATTAAAAAATGAGCAAAAGATCTGAATAGATATCTGGCTGAAGAAGATAGCAAGTAAGCACATGAAAAGATGCTTCCCGTCACTGGTCACTAGGAAACTGTGAATTAAAACAAGGAGACAGGGACTTCCCTGGTGGCGCAGAGATTAAGAATCCGCCTGCCAATGCAGGGAACACAGGTTCAAGCCCTGGTCCGGGAAGATCCCACATGCCGCAGAGCAACTAAGCCCGTGCGCCACAACTACTGAGCCTGCGCTCTAGAGCCCGTGAGCCACAACTACTGAGTCCACATGCCTAGAGCCTGTGCTCTGCGACAAGAGAAGCCACCACAATGAGAAGCCCGCGCACCGCAATGAAGAGTAGCCCCCGCTCGCTGCAACTAGAGAAAGCCTGCACGCAGCAATGAAGGCCCAACGCAGCCAAAAATAAATAATAAATAAATAAATTTTTAAAAATAAAAATAAATAAATAAAACAATGAGACATCACTACACATCTATTAGAATGGCTAAAATCCAAAAAACTGACAACACCAAATGCTGACAAGGATATGGAGAGCAACAGAAACTCTCATTTACTGCTGGTGGGAATGCAGAATGGTGCAGCCACTTTGGAAGACAGTTTGGCAGTTCCTTATGAAGCAAAACAGTCTTAAAGGAATTACACTCCTACTTATTTACACAAGTGATTTGAAAATGTATGTCCACACAAAAACCTACACATGAATGTTTTTAGCAGCTTTATTCTTTTTTAAAGAATTTTATCGAAGTATAGTTGATTTACAATGTTGTGTTTAATTTCTGCTGTACAGAAAAGTGACTCAGTTATATGTGTATATATATATATATATTCTTTTTCATATTCTTTTTCATTATGGTTTATCACAGGATATTGAATATAGTTCCCCATGCTATACAGCAGGACCTTGTTCTTTATCCATTCTATATATAATAGTTTGCATCTGCTAATCCCAAACTCCCAGACCTTACCTCCCCCATCCCACAAGTCTGTTCTCTATGTCTGTGAGTCTGTTTCTGTTTCATAGATATGTTCATTTGTGTCGTATTTTAGATTCTACATATGAGTGATATCATATGATACTTGTCTTTCTCTGACTTACATCACTTAGTATGATAATCTCTAGGTCCATCTATGTTGCTGCAAATGGCATTATTTCATTCTTTTTAATGGCTGAGTAATATTCCATTGTATATATATATACCATGTCTTCTTTATCCATTCCTTTGTCAATGGAAATTTAGGTTGGTTCCATGTCTTGGCTACTGTAAATAGTGCTTTAGCAGCTTTATTCTTTTTTTTGGCTGTGGCATGTGGCCTGTGAGATCTTAGTTCCCCGACCGGGGATTGAACCCGGGTCCTCGGCAGTGAAAGCGCAGAGTCCTAACCACTGGACCGCTGGGGGAATTCCCCAGCGGCATCATTCTTAATTGCCAAAAATCAGAAGCAACCAAGATGCTTCAGTAGGTGAGGCCAATCCCCAAAGGCTACAAACTATATGATTCTTAATATCTGACATTTGTGGAAAGGCAGAAATAGAGCAGTGGTAAAAAAAAACATCAGCGGCTGGAGTAGGGGTCGGGGAGGCAGGGTTGAGTAGGTGAAGCCCAGTGGCTTTTTGGACGTGGTGAAACTATTCACATGAAAATGTAATGGTGACTACAGGACACAATGCACTTGTCAAAATCCACAGAATTTTACAGTACAGAGTGAACTTTAAACGTGTGCAAATGAACAAAAAAAACTGAGGAGGTCCAGAGATTCCAGGATGGCACACAGAATGTGATGATACAATCTATATCACAAATGTAAGAAACATTTGTAGGAAACCTCGCTGAAGATAATCGTGTAAGTGACCTTGGAAACGAATGGAGTCTGTGAGGCCAAAGGCCAAAGAACTGCACCTGGCACTGTCCTCAGCCGATAAAGTTGTTTTCCACAGGGCTTTGGGTGAGCAGTTCTGATGCCACCGCACTGGAAATGAACAACTAATTGTGCATTTAATGATGGTGCCTGAATGGATGGCTGGATGGTGGGCCAGGTCTCTCACTGTTGGAGTGTGAGCTCATCGATAAAGCGAGAGGAGGAGGCTAAAGTGGTCCATGTGGTGGCGGATTAGAGGTGCAGATGTCTGTTTGAACTCACGTTTACCCTGACATTGAGACAGACAGCTATATACAGAAATACAGACGTGTACATACACGCGTTAGTATGTCTCTGCTCTATCAGCTGAGAGAGCCTAAAAGAAAAGATACTCCAGGGAATTCCCCGGCGGTCCAGCAGTTAGGACTCCGCACTTTCACGCCCGAGGGCACGGGTTCAATCCCTGGTCGGGGAACTAAGATCCCGCATGCCGCTTGGTGCGACCAAAAAGAAAAAAAAAAAAAAGATACTCCAATAGCAACCTGAAATGCTTAGAGGGAACAGTACCGAGGGCTAAGGGGTAGTCCCATGACCACCACTCACGGTGGAAAATCTCAGAATCCTTGGGGCACTGGGTAAAATACTCAAAAGGGTTTTTGCCTCTGAACTGGGGCAAAATTACCTCTAGAATCAACACTGCTCTGGTTCCGTCTAACAAAGCTTAACCACAGGACCTGAAAGGATCAACATTTTCCACGTAACTTAACTGCATTTCAGAATAAAACTCAAGAATATTTGTGTAAATACAAAATTCTCCATCATCAACAAAGTTCACAATGTGTAGTATCTAATAACAAATTGTAAAACATGCAAAGAAGCAGAAAAGCATGACCCATTCCACTCCTATCTACACAAGAGAAGTGAAAGCACTGCCCATAGAGAGGTGTGTACATGTGCGTGTGTGCTGCTGGGATTGTTCCCTTGATCATTATGTAGCGTCCTTCCTTGTCTCTTGTAAAAGTCTTTGTTTTAAAGTCTATTTTAGGGCTTCTCTGGTGGCACAGTGGTTGGGAGTCTGCCTGCCATTGCAGGGGACACAGGTTCGAGCCCTGGTCCGGGAAGATCCCACATGCTGCAGAGCAACTAAGCCCGTGCGCCACAACTACTGAGCCTGCGCCCTAGAGCCCGCGAGCCACAACTGCTGAGGCCGCGCGCCACAGCTACTGAAGCCCGCGCGCCTAGAGCCCGTGCTCCACAACAAGAGAAGCCACCGCAATGAGAAGCCCGCGCACCGCAACGAAGAGTAGCCCCTGCTCGCCACAACTGGAGAAAGCCCGTGTGCAGCAACGAAGACCCAACGCAGCCAAAAATAAATAAATAAATAAAAATAAATAAATTTTTTAAAAATTTAAAAATAAAGTCTAGTTTGTCTGATCCAAAACCCACTTCTGCCAAGAAGTACGGTGGAGTCAAGTCCACCCCAGACAGGGCTTCCTTTAAATCAAGGTACAATTTACACCACATTATACCGGGGTGGCTTAAATGTTGCTCAGAAAGATGAACTGTGCAATGATTTCCTCTTTCCCAGTGAGGTTACCTGAGCAGACCCCATGTTTTATTTCTTTGTATCTGCCTTGGCTGATGCCTGATGTAGTATTTTTTTCCTACTGTCACCATCTTGAAATTTATCTTTTCAGTTTTAATATTTTTTTTATTGAAGTATAGTTGATTTACAATTTTGTGTTAATTTCTGCTATACAGCAAAGTGATTCAGTTATACATATATATACATTCTTTTTTGAAATATTCTTTTCCATTATGATTTATCATAGGATATCGAATATAGTTCTCTGTGCTCTACAGGAGGACCTTGTTGTGCATCCATTCTGTATGTAAAAGCTTATAAGGGAGTAGGGAGATGGTTCATATACTTTTCCAGATAAAAGAGAGTGATTTTTATGACAGTAGGAGTCTCTGCTTTAAAGAAATATAAACTCACAGCATTTAAAAAATGCAGCTGACTGCTGAATTTCAAGCATTATGTGATTTATGTACAGCTTTTAAAAAGAAGGCATACTCGTTGGTTATTTATTTTAAATATAGCAGTGCGTACATGTCAATCCCAAACTCCCTAACTATCCCTCCCCGCCAGGTACCCGTATTTAACATAAATAACCAACAGGGACAAAAAATTAAAATTTAAAAAAAAAATCAGTCACCCAGGATGCACTCAAAGATTTGTCCACGAGGAGGTCTGTTACAGAGCTATTTATCATGGTGAAAAATTACAAACAACAGGCGGCTCAGATAAGTTACATGCAAGAGATTACCCTGTAGTGTAAAAATTATATTTTCACGTGAAAAAATCAAATGAGCTACACATTTATGGTGTGTGTGCTCTTATGTGTATATTATACTTCAATTAAAAGTTTATCCAAAAACAAACAAAAAAAGAAGGCATACTATGATATGCGAGACACACCTGAAAAGTTTCAAGGCCCAGTGGCACTGCATGTCCTGCTTTTACACATCTAAAGCTTTTAATGCAGAGAGATGTGACTTCTTCTCCAGGTAAAGAGAACAACTTCCTCTGTGGAAAAAAACATTTCTAGATAAAGCTTTCTAGGAAATAGCACGCTTACCTGTAATAACGGAGCCATCTGAACCTGGACCACTTCCTAAATACTGGTATTCTGTAAAACTAAAGCTTCCAGAACTGTCCTCACCAATGGACTGAGAAATCTCTTGAATGGTTCCCATTTCTTGCAGGAATTCTTCAGAGAGTGGACTTTCCAGATCATCAGCCTCGAGTGGGGAGAGGGGACCAATCGGGCTCTCTGTGTCCACCATCTCGACTGGATAGAGCTGGTCCCACCGCCGGGCTCCACGTTCCTGGGAGGAGAGAGAAGTCATGGGTGAAGTGGACACACAAGAACACTGGTTTTCCTTTAACAAAAACATCATTTATCAGCAGAGACACACCTGAACTCATAATCTAAAAAGTAACATTGTTGGCCATCTTACCTCCGCTTGACTCTTGACAAACTCATTAATGAAAATCTTTATTATTTTTTTTTATTTTGGCCGAGCAGCTTGCAGGATCTCAGTTCCCCGAGCAGGGATTAAACCCAGGCCCCTGCAGTGAAAGCACCGAATCCTAACCACCGGACCACCAGGGAACTCCCAAGAAAATGAAAATCTCTAAACAAGAGCAGGTCTCAGGAGCCAGAGCCGAGGAGGCCAGGAATCATTCATGCACTGTCGAGCACACACTGTATCCGAGGTAGACGAAAACAGCAGAGGACACACATAAAGTCCCTGCTGTCCCGGAATGTCCCTTCTGGTGGGGACAGGTCTGGACAGTCTGATGGGGATACAGTGATGCAGGGGGAGGATGGGGAGGGACACACTGCCCTACATGACCGGCCAGGGAGGACCTCTCAGAAAAGGGGCGCAGACACCTGCAGGAATGAGGGAGTGAGCTGTACGGACATTTTGGGTAGAATGTTCCAGCAAAAGGAGCGGCAAGTGGAAAGCCCCCAGGATGGAAGCATGCGGGTACTTCCAGGCATGCGCAGGCCAGTCTGGTTCAGGTGGGAGCCCGGGGGGAGTGGGACGGGCAGGCAGTCGGCACACACGCTGGAGGCAATATTATACGTTCTCCTTGCACCCGTGGGGGGAGTCATGTAGGTATTCCTAGAGAATGACTGTGCATAACAAATACATCGTAGAGTTAAAAAAATCTAAACGGGTCAGTCCCGAACAGCGCTAGGCTGTTTCAACTCACACACAGAAGAATGCTCTCCGCGTGGGCACGGTTACGGGCTGCACCGTGTCCCCCCAGATTCCGCTGCGGGAGTCCTAACCCTTAGGACCTCAGAATGTGGTTGCCTTTGGAGATAATAAAGAGGTGATTCCACTAAAATGAGGTGTTTAGAGGGGGCCCTAATCCAATCTGGCTGGTGTCCTTATAAGAGGAGATTTGGACGCACAAAGAGAGACAGCAGGGTGCACACACAGAGGGGCGACCACGTGAAGACCCAGTGGGAAGGCTGCCACCTGCAAGCCAAGCAGAGAGGCCTCGGGAGAAACCAAAGCCGCCGACACTTTGATCTTGGACTTCAAGCCTCCAGGACTGTGAGAAATAAATGCGTTGTTTAGGGGCCCCAGTCAGTGGCCCCTTGTTAGGGCAGCCGAGCACATGCGCACAGGTGCAAAGTCAAAACAGCGGTCCTTCCCATGATGGCTGCTTTCATGCTCTTGCTCAAGCCTCTGAAACCACTTCCTGTGACCCTCAGCCTTGTGCCCGTTCTCCTAGCTCGACGTGGGCCCTGGTGACGTTGTCTCCCCCGACCTCACCCTGGTCACCATCCCTCACCCCCAGGGTGACCAGTGGCACCGGGCCGTCGCCTCGTCCAGACCTCCCTGTGCTGTCCGCCTCTGTGCCAGGCCCCAGCCCCCCTGCCTGAACCCCCCTCCCATCCCTGCCTTCCCCAGGCCCCGCTCCAGGTCCACCCTCGAGCCCCGTCGGGTCCCTTCTCGCCAACGAGGCCGACAAGGTGACATTTAGCTTCTGAAACGGTCACAGGGAAGCCCACGGCTCACATCGCGGACAGGGCCAGAGGAGGTGCGTGCCACCAGCCAGCGCCAGAGCCCAGCGCGAGGCGGCTGCCCTCTCACCGCGATCACAGAAGCCTGGGCTCTTTGGACCGAGTGAGAACACGCTGCCAAAGCAAACGCGTGGAATGGACTTGCGTAAAAACATCGCACATCTCAGCCCAGCTGAAAGTAAACAGTAGCTTTAAGTGCAAAGATGAAGGGATGGTTCGGCTTCCTTTAGAAATGAAAAATGGGTCCAGTTCACACATTTTTGTGAAATTCACCTCTCATGCCTGGAATTCTGCAAATAAATGGTCATAGTGGACAGTAACACACAATAAAAAAGAAAAGAGAATCATTGAACTTCTGTAAGATTTAGAAGACTTCATCGTCTATTAGTGTAAATCCGGCTGTGAATCTGTGCATTTTTTCTATCATATTTTATCCTGCGTCACAACTGAATTTCTTCAAATGGCAAGTAAGATAAAGGTGTAAGCGTTACTTAAGATGTTTTCCACCATGAACAAAAGGTTCCAAAGTGCGGTCATTAACTTACTACCTTCACCATAAAGTTCAGCCTAACAAATATCTGATAGCCGGGCAGAGGCTGTGTTATCAATGGGGCCGTGACCACCTTCTCCTCTGCCCTGTCGTAGTCTCAGCGATGCAAGGAAAACACACCTGGACAGCAGCCTCTTAGTCCTGCAGATATTCTGTCTTCCAACCAGGAGTGTCCAGAACGGGAGGAACTGATCTTTGACTAAATGATAGTCTCCCTGTCATTACATCCAGGGAGTTAGAACGTTCTGAGATCTTATCATTTTACTTATCAGCTGCTTTTAAAGGATACCTGAGATTTATGTAGAGAAACACCGGTGTTCCTGTTAATGAAGAGCTAACCGAGATCCCTGGGGAGTGAGGCAACACCGTGACCTCTGGCCAGAGGACTGGCCTTTGCACAGATCACTGGACACCCTGGCCCTGCCTGCTTCCAGCCAGAGCAGATAAGGGAGAGTGCCCTTTGGACGTGTCCCCGGGTAGAGCTGAGGCTGAATGGCACGCAGCCCACTCCGCCGGCCTGCGGCTTCCTGGCAGGCTCTGCACCTGCTCGTCCCATGCCGCGGTCACCTCTGCTCGGGGGGCAGGAAGGTCACGGCAAGTACCTGCCTCTCAAATCCACAGAACACGGCCACCGCCTGGTCCATCGAGACGGGCAGCCAGTTACTGTGCCCTGTGCCCGATGGCCTAGGTCCTCTGGGGCTTTGGAGGGAGAAAGAGGCAGAGCAAACGGCCTCTTAGCAGCTCCCAGTGTGGCCAAGGAGGTAAGAAACCAGGAGAGGATGCAAGCGGAACTCAAACAGGCCTTGGATCCCTTGCAGGGAGAAATGAGGGAGAGAGCAGGGGGTGCTGAGAAGAGGTAATAAAGCCAGGTTCCAGCAAAGACGTGGTGAATGCATAATCCCATCACCCCTTCCTGGATGACCAATCCTGAGACGTGTTGGTTTCTAAAGGCATTTTGTTTTCTTTCCCATCCAATTTAAATGTTAGAGCTGCATCCTGTAGAACAGAAACTCAAATGTAAACTGCTGAAATTCTACTTTTAGTAGAACACTTTTCAGTCAAAATGTTGCTTTGAGAATTACGAAGCAGGGTATAGGAAAACTATAGAACACTGGGGAAAAAATGATACAGGCAAGAAAGAAGGGAAGAGGAAGGGAGGGAGGGAGGAAGAGAGAGAGGGAGGAAAAGAGAGAGGGAGAGAAGGAGGGAGGGGGCACAGAATCCTACCATTGCTTTATGTCACCCAAACACAGGGCAGGTGAAAACACCAGAAGAATTTTAACACTAATTGTTAACCTTGACATCAAGGGATTTTCCTTATCACCAACTCTTCGGTGACACGGCTGTTGGGAAGATCGGCTAAAATGAGTTGCTGGTGGCGTCATGAGCTCTGAGTCTGTGAAGACATGGAGGGCCCAGCACACTCTGCTCAGGGTACCCCAGCACCTGGGGCCCAATTCTGATGTAGCCCTAATTATAGGGACAGTGTTGGAAATGTTTTCATGTCTCCCACTAGACGGTACGTCGCTTGCGAGTAGGGATGGACTTTGCTATCTCTGCGTCCGTACTTCCAGCACGATCCCTACGATGCAGCAGGCGTTCCGTTTCCACCCCCACTGCTTAGCGAGGTTGGCACAGAACTCGAACTTAGTCCACACTCAGCAGGTGAAGGTCTGTGAGGCCCCACCTCGGCTTTGCAGCTGCCTCCACAGCCTGTGTCACCCAGACGGCAAAACAGCACGTACAGTCAGTATTCGAAAGACAACAAAACGTAAGGATGTCTGAAACAGAAGTCAGAGTGGCGCTGCCTCGGGAAAGTGATCAGAAATTTACAGAGTGAATCATAACCATTGTAGGGGCTTAAAAACTAAGCATGAGAGAGGAAACAAACAAACAAACAAATCTCAGCATCATAGTGAACAACAAAGTCCAAGTCGGCAGGAAAGGGCAAGCTTCAAACAGGGATGTAGGGGGCAGAGGTGTTGCTTATCGACCCCTTTATCCTGAGAACGGGGACTGTGCCCACAGCCTGGGCAACCGACTGGCACACATTACAGACTGCTCAGGAAAGGCACGAACAGATCACCAGCCTGACTCTACCTTAGGAGCAACAGACAGATAAGTTGGGAGGTGTTCGGTGATAAAATAAGTTCAGTGCTTTGAAGAAAGAGTAAAGAAGCATTATCATCTGACTGGAATAAAAGACTAAGCGGAAATCACTTGGTTGTTGGCTCCCAACCGTGTTAATGTATGTCACCCATTTTTGCCCCGTACATTATTAACCGACCTTCCTGGACCTAGAACGCCTTTTGAAAACGTTCTCTGAAATTAAGTGTTAAATAAAAGTTAGCTATTGAAACATGTTTACATGCTATGAAATCAGATACTCAAAGAAAAAGAACACGTGGAACTGGGCTGGAATTCTCACACTCAGAACTTATATTTGACTCAAAAGGTTCCGAGTAAACAGTTACAAACATCAGTCTTTTACTTTGCTGCTTTTACCTTTCTGTACTCGACTCGAACTTACTGTGTTGTAAAGCCCTCTCAAATGATCACTTATTATGCCTCATTAATGCCAGCATAGAGGAATCTATTGACATTTGCCTTTGCTAAGTCAAGTCCAATTAGACTTCATTGAGTGGTTTAAAGGGAAAAGATGGAATTTTTGTTAAAGGAGTACCATTTATGTAGCAGACAAGCAGCTCTCAGGCAACAAATTTTTCTGTTTTTCACCATTTCTATTTCACTCCCTTGTCAGGTTCTTTATACTTTCCTGTATACTTTTTAGATATTATAGATACTATTTAGATGCCTTTTGGCTTAATTTGTTGGGCTAGGACTGAAAACAACATTTCAAAATAAACAAAAGAATGCTAAAAAGCCCTCTGTACCTTTACCTCGCACCAGAAGTTCACTGAAATAGATTAATCATTAGCCCCTGCATAATGATTAACGACTAAGTAAGTATAGAAAATGCCTAGGAAACACATTTAAAACAGAAGGAAAAAGGACCAGAGTATAATAATGGTAAGGCAACGAAGGACTATGTATTTTAATGAATTAAATCAAACGTATTATGAACAGTCTGCACATCAGTGAGATTTAACTAGAGCTTTCTAGATCTTTCCCAACAAAGCCTAAGGCATGAAATTTTATAATCAAAAGAATCTGGCATGCAAAAATGGGGGATAAAGGGTAGTTGTGAGCCTCTACACCTTTATCTTTAAAGGTGCAAAAAGAATGTTCCCGACTGTTTCCAAGAAAACGCCCTCCAGTTTTACACAAAGATCACACTCTATGATAGTATAGAAGTGGCTCCAGCCACTTCAAACCCAACTCTTTCCCACTGTCCTGAAAAGGGAGTTATCATTCTTAAATATAATCTTACTTTTGTGGATGGTGATATCAAAATAATTACAGGAAAGCGACAATTTGGACACACTTTAATGTCAGCTGCAATGGAATTTGAGGGAGCAGAGAAGCTTACTACAAGAATCAAAAGTCAATGCATGGGGACTTCCCTGGTGGTGCAGTGGTTAGGAATCCGCCTGCCAATGCAGGGGACACAGGTTCGAGCCCTGGTCCGGGAGGATCCCATGTGCCGCGGAGCATCTAGGCCCGTGTGCCACAACGACTGAGCCTGTGTGCCACAGCTGCTGAAGCCCGTGTGCCACAACTACTGAAGCCTAGAGCCCGTGCTCCATAACAAGAGAGGCCACCTCAGTGAGAAGACCGCGCACCGCAACCAAGAGTGGCCCCTGCTCGCCACAACTAGAGAAAGCCTGCGCGCGGCGGCGAAGACCCAACACAGCCAAAAATAAAATAAATAAATTCATTAAATTAAAAAAAAAAAAACAGATTTAGAAAAAAAAAAAAAGTCAATGGATGCAGCCACTATGGAAAACAGTATGGAGGTTCCTCAAAAAAACTAAAAATAGAGTTGCCATATGATCCAGCAATCCCACTCCTGGGCATATAACCAGAAAAAACTGTAATTCAAAAAGATACATGTACCCCTATGTTCATATTAGCACTATTCACAACAGCCAAGACATGGAAGCAACCTAAATGTCCATTGACAGAGGAATGGATAAAGAAGATGTGGTACGTACACACAATGGAATACTACTCAGCCATAAAAAAAGAATAATGCCATTTGCAGCAACATGGATGGACCTAGACATTATCATACTAAGTGAAGTCAGTCAGACCGAGAAAGACAAATACCATATGATATCACTTATGTGTGGAATCTAAAATATGACACAAATGAACTTATCTACAAAATAGAAACAGACTCACAGACATAGAGAACAGACTTGTGGTTGCCAAGGGGGAGGGTGGGTGGGGAAGGGACGGAGCGGGAGGTTGGGATTAGCAGATGCAAACTACTATATATAGGATGGATCAACAACAAGGTACTAGTGTATAGCACAAGGGACTATATTCGGTATCCTGTAATAAACCATCATGGAAAAGAATACGAAAAAGAATATATATGTGTATAACTGAATCACTTTGCTGTCCAGCAGAGATTAACACAACATTGCAAATCAACTATACTTCAATTAAAATTTTTCTTTGTCAGCAGAAGTCCATGGAAACGAAATTCGCATTGACCACCCGAAAGTTTTGACCCAGTGTAGACAGAACCAGTAGCAATGGTGATGACGCTGAACTTTTAGCAGCCAGACAAGAGAGAAGCAACGGAGGACCGAGGCCCTCGACAGTTCCAGACAAGGAGGTCCTGATGGGTCTTGGCAGAAATACAACACATAGACGACAGGCAGACGTAAGGCTGAGCCTTCACTTTCAGAGTCAAGCTGGTGGTCACCGCTGGGATGGGAGGACGCATTTTATGAACTTTGTGGACCATGTAAGTCCCCCTGAGCTGGTGACTGGAGAACCCTGGAGACACCTTGGGGGGACACCCAGCCCAGGGCAGCGGGCGTGGGGGCTGGGAACAGGGCAGGGAGGAAGACAAGGAAGGTGCACAGAGCACCCCAGAGCCGGGCCCTCGGTAACAGTTACTGCGTTGCTTTTTTTAATGGGCCCAGCACCGGGGCAGGGGAGGTAGCACTGATCCCATTGACAGAGGAGAAAACGCAGAGACTCGAGGAGGAAAGTCACTTGTGCTGCCAGTAGGCGAAGAGAGAGAAAGAAATAAACAAGTGATCGTCGCAGAGGCAGTGTGACGAGTGCCGTCGCGGGACACCCTGAGGGTTGGGAAGGCTCCACAAAGGAGGGGACACCCGAGCTGCATCCTAAGAGGTGATCAGAAAGAAATGCAGCAGCAGAAAATAAAAAACGGTAAGGGGCATTTCTAAGAAAAGCCCACACGCAGAGATGACCTAAAACATCACAGAGTAAGTAGCCGAGAAGGTCTGGACAATCCACTTTGGGGGGGCTGGGTCAACTACGCGTCGCTGCACAGCAAACAACCCCAAAGCTCAGTGGCTTGAATTACACCGCTTTATTTGTTCACAATTCTGTGGCTCGGCAACTTGGGCTGGGCCGGGCTGGCCGGGTCTTCTGTGGTCAGGTGGCAGCCGCGGCTGGAGGGTCAGTGGAGGTGGGTGACTGTGGCCGGGCCCTTCTCACCACGTGGCCTTCCGTCCTACGGAGGCCAGCACAGGCTTCTGCAGGCGCCTTCGTGTTCCAACAGTGAACGCGGAAACCCCGAGACCTCACTCGTAAAGGCCGCATCACTTCTGCCACGGTCTGCGGGTCAAAGCGAGTTACGAGGCGAGCCCAGATCCAAGGGGTGGGGAAATGAACCCTGCCTCTGAGCGGGGGGAGGGGGGGGAGCCTCAGAGAAACTGGGACCATTTTTGATGCAGCACGGGGTGGGGGCAGGGAGAGGAGCCTGCGGAGGCGGGAGAGGCCGGCAGCGCAATCAAGGTGCGTCGCCGCTCTCAGGCGCAGGAGTGCGGACCCTGCCCTGCAAGCAGTAAGGAGTCCCGGAGGGATGCTAAGAGCTGCAGCAGGACTGTTCTGGCAGCAGGGTGGAGTCCAGATTTAAAGCAGATAAGGCGAGAAGCAGAAGACTCCTTCGGAGGCTGTGGTAACCGTCCCCATAAGAGGTGACGATGTCCCCGGGAGCTGATGTGGGGAGGCGGGGAGGACGAAGAGCTAACACGGGCAGCCGGCAGGGCACGGAGCAGGGAACGGGGGCACAGCCTAGGATAAACCTCCTCTCTGGCTTAGGTAACTGGGCGGACGGGTGACATCCAGGAAATCCGGAACGTAAGGAGGAGAGCGCGGTCCCAGGGTGGAGAGAGTCATGGAAGGGAGAAAGGTGACGAACTCAGTTGTGAACTGCAGGTTACGGTGTCTGTGGGACGCGCAGGCTGGGCCTCCGCAAACGTCATCTCCTCTTCTGGGAAGTTCTGATAATGTTACCAATGTTCTCCTCCTGGGTTCTTATCAACAGCAGCATCTAGGCGGGCCGGGTGGATGAAGTCCCAACCTCCGGGGCGGGGCGAGGGCAGTGCTCCTGGCGACCTTGGACACTTCAACTGTGAATCAGGTTAATAACATCCACGTGCTCGCTGCATGTGTTCCTTGCGTTTGTGGAGCTCCGGGTTCGTGGCGGCTCTCCTTCCTCCTTCCTTACTGGGGAACTCTGTTACCCCCGCCTCACCCCTGCCTTTATCCTTTAATCACGCCCTTCCTCCTACCTGGCTGGTCTTCCCCAAACTATAATATCCCCAAAGGCAAGAGCAAGCCTTATGCAAGTGTCCTGCACAAAATAGCCCTTGGATGAGCTGAGCTGAACCACAAAGGAAACGTTTGTTTTCTAGGGCACCACTCTTCCTTATATTGCATTGCTTAGCCTTCAAATTTCAGAGAGTATTATATTGAAGTCTCTTTGACTCTGTTTCTCACCATTTTTCCCAAGCCAGGGTCAACAGCTTCAGGAGAGGTAAGTCAAAAGAGTACAGTTAACCACAGGGGTAGAGTTGCAAACTGGAGAAGACAAGATACTAAGTGCACTGTTGTTTTGCTGCTTTGATCAATTTTTCACTCTGTTAAGCAGGTCATCAAATCCAGATTTTTTTTAAACTGGACTTTATTTTTAAGAACAGTTTTTTTTTTTTTTAATTATTATTTTTTTATTTATTCATTCTTGGCTGTGTTGGGTCTTCGTTTCTGTGCGAGGGCTTTCTCCAGTTGTGGCAAGCGGGGCCACTCCTCATCGCGGTGCGCGGGCCTCTCACCATCGTGGCCTCTCTTGTTGCGGAGCACAGGCTCCAGACGCGCAGGCTCAGCAGCTGTGGCTCACGGACCCAGTTGCTCCGTGGCATGTGGGATCCTCCCAGACCAGGGCTCGAACCTGCATCCCCTGCATCGGCAGGCAGGTTCTCAACCACTGCGCCACCAGGGAAGCCCCCTAAGAACAGTTTTAAGGGACTTCTCTGGCGGTTCCGTGGTTAAGACTCCGTGCTCCCAAAGCAGGGGACCTGGGTTCAACCCCTGGTTGGGGCACTGGATCCCGCATGCCTGCCGCCACTAGGAAGCTCGTGTGCCGCAACTAAGACCCTGTGCAGCCAAAAATAAATAAATAAATAAATATTGGGGAAAAAAAAGAACAGTTTTAGGTTCCCAGCAAATCCGAGTGGAAGGTACAAGAGAGTTCCCATGTACCCCCACATAAGCAGAGCCTTCCCGACTGTCAACATCCCACACCAGAGTGGGACATTTGTTACAATCAATGAATCTGTACTGACACATCATTGTCACCCAAAATCCACAGTTGACATTAGGGTTCACTCCTGGTTATGAATTCTATGGGTTTTGACAAATGTATAATGACACGTATCCACCATTACAGTATCATACAGAGTAGTTTCTGCTCTAAAAATCTGTGCTCTGCCTATTCATGTCTCCTTCCCACTTAATCCCTGGCAAGCCCTGATCTTTTTACTGTCTCCATAGTTTGGTCTTTTCTAGAATGTCATATATTTGCAATCATACAGTATGTACCCTTTTCAGGTTGGCTTCTTTCACTTAGTCATATGCATTTAGGTGGTTTTTTTTAATTTTTGAATTTTATTTTATTTTTTTATACAGCAGGTTCTTATTAGTTATCTATTTTATACATATTAGTGTATATACGTCAATCCCCAATTCATCACAGCACCACCACCACCCCTGCCGTTTTCCCCTTTGGTGTCCATACATTTGTTCTCTACATCTGTGTCTCTATTTCTGCCCTGCAAACCAGTTCATCTGTACCATTTTTCTAGGTTCCACGTATACGCGTTAACATACAATATTTGTTTTTCTCTTTCTGACTTACTTCACTCTGTATGACAGTCTCTAGATCCATCCACGTCTCTACAAATGACCCAATTTCACACCTTTTATGGCTGAGTAATATTCCATTGTATATATGTGCCACATCTTCTTTATCCATTCAGTGTGTGTCGATGGACACAGGTTGCTTCCATGTCCTGGCTATTGTAAATAGTGCTGCAATGAACATTGGGGTGCATGTGTCTTTCTGAATTATAGTTTTCTCTGGGTATATGCCCAGTAGTGGGATTGCTGGATCATATGGTAATTCTATTTTTAGTTTTTTAAGGAACCTCCATACTGTTCTCCATAGTGGCTGTATCAATTTACATTCCCACCAACAGTGCAAGAGGGTTCCCTTTTCTCCACACCCTCTCCAGCATTTGCTATTTGTAGATTTTCTGATGATGCCCATTCTAACCGAAGTGAGGTGATACCTCATTGTAGTTCTGATTTGAATTTCTCTAATAATTAGTGATGTTGAGCAGCTTTTCATGTGCCTCTTGGCCATCTGTATGTCTTCTCTGGAGAAATATCTATTTAGGTCTTCTGCCCATTTTTTGACTGGGTTGTTTGTTTTTTAAATTTTGAGCTCCATGAGCTGTTTATATATATAATTTTGGAGATTAGTCCTTTGTCCGTTGATTCGTTTCCAAATATTTTCTCCCATTCTTAGAGTTGTCTTTTCGTCTTGTTTATAGTTTCCTTTGCTGTGCAAAAGCTTTGAAGTTTTGTTAGGTCTCATTTGTTTATTTTTGTTTTTATTTCCATTACTCTAGGAGGTGGGTCAAAAAAGATCTTGCTGTGATTTATGTCAGAGTGTTCTTCCTATGTTTTCCTCTAAGAGTTTTATAGTGTCTGGTCTTACATTTAGGTCTTTAATCCATTTTGAGTTTATTTTTGTGTATGGTGTTAGGGAGTGTTCTAATTTCATTCTTTTGCATGTAGCTGTCCAGTTTTCCCAGCACCACTTATTGAAGAGACTGTCTTTTCTCCATTGTATATCCTTGCCTCCTTTGTCATAGATTAGTTGACCATAGGTGCGTGGGTTTATCTCTGGGCTTTCTATCCTGTTCTATTGATCTGTATTTCTGTTTTTGTGCCAGTACTGTACTGTCTTGATTACTGTAGCTTTGTAGTATAGTCTGAAGTCAAGGAGTCTGATTCCTCCAGCTCCAGTTTTTTCCCTCAAGATTGCTTTGGCTATTCGGAGCCTTTTGTGTCTCCATACAAATTTTAAGATTTTTTTGTTCTAGTTCTGTAAAAAATGCCACTGGTAATTTGATAGAGATTGCACTGAATCTGTAGATTGCTTTGGGTAGTACAGTCATTTTCACAATATTGATTCTTCCAATCCAAGAACATGGTATATCTCTCCATCTGTTTGTGTCATCTTTGATTTCTTTCATCAGTGTCTTATAGTTTTCTGAGTACAGGTCTTTCACCTCCTTAGGTAGGTTTATTCCTAGGTATTTTATTCTTTTCGTTGCAATGGTGAATGGGACTGTTTCCTTAATTTATTTCTGATTTTTCATCATTAGTGTATAAGAATGCAAGAGATTTCTGTGTATTAATTTTGTTTCCTGCAACATAACCAAATTCACTGATTAGCTCTAGTACTTTTCTGGTGGCATCTTTAGGATTATCTATGTATAGTATCATGTCATCTGCAAACAGTGACTGTTTTGCTTCTTCTTTTCCAATTTGTATTCCTTTTATTTCTTTTTCTTCTCTGACTGCCATCGCTAGGACTTCCAAAACTATGTTGAATAATAGTGGCAGGAGTGGACATCCTTGTCTTGTTCCTGATCTTAGAGGAAATGCTTTCAGTTTTTCACCATTGAGAATGACGTTTGCTGTGGGTTTGTTGTATATGGCCTTTATTATGTTGAGGTAGGCTCCCTCTATGCCCACTTTCTGGAGAGTTTTTATCATAAATGGGTGTTGAATTTTGTCAAAAGCTTTTTCTGCAATTATTGAGATGATCATATGGTTTTTATTCTTCAATTTGTTAATATGATGTATCACATTGGTTGGTTTGCATATATTGAAGAATCCTTGCATCCCTGGGATAAATCCCACTTGATCATGGTATATGATCCTTTTACTGTGTTGTTCGATTCTGTCTGCTAGTATTTTGTTGAGGATTTTTGCATCTATACTCATCAGTGATATTGGTCTGTAATTTTCTTTTTTTGTAGTATCTTTGTCTGGTTTTGGTATCAGGGTGATGGTGGCCTCGTAGAATGAGTTTGGGAGTGCTCCTTCCTCTGCAATTTTTTGGAAGAGTTTGAGAAGGATGGGTGTTAGCTCTTCTCTAAGTGTTTGCTAGAATTCACCTGTGAAGCCATCTGATCCTGGAATTTTGTTGGAAGATTTTATTTTTTTTAATTTATTTATTTTGGCTGCGTTGGGTCTTCATTGCTGCGTGTAGGCTTTCTCTATTTGTGGTAAGCGGGGGCTACTCTTCGTTGTGGTGCATGGGCTTCTCATTGCGATGGCTTCTCTTATTGCGGAGCATGGGCTCAAGGCCCACGGGCTTCAGTAGCTGTGACATGTGGGCTCAGTAGTTGTGGCACACGGGCTTAGTTGCTCCACAGCATGTGGGATCTTCCCAGACCAGGGATCGAACCCGTGTCCCCTGCATTGGCAGGTGGATTCTTAACCACTGCACCACCAGGGAAGCCCTGTTGGAAGATTTTTAATCACAGTTTCAATTTCATTACTTGTGATTGGTCTGTTCAAATTTTCTATTTCTTCCTGGTTCCGTCTTGGAAGGTTATACATTTCTAAGAATTTGTCCATTTCTTCCAGGTTGTCTATTTTATTGGCATAGAGTTGCTTGTAGTAGTCTCTTAGGATGCTTTGTATTTCTGCGGTGTCCGTTGTAACTTCTCCTTTTTCATTTCTAATTTTATTGATTTGAGTCCTCTCCCTCTTTTTCTTGATGAGTCTGGCTAAAGGTTTATCAATTTTGTTTATCTTCTCAAAGAACAAGCTTTTAGTTTTATTGATCTTTGCTATTGTTTTGTTTCTATTTCATTTATTTCTGCTCTGATCTTTATGATTTCCTTCCTTCTACTAACTTGGGGTTTTGTCTGTTCTTCTTTCTCTAGTTGCTTTAGGTGTAAGGTTAGATTGTTTATTTGAGCTTTTTCTTGTTTCTTGAGGTAGGACTGTATTGCTATAAACTTCCCTCTTAGAACTGCTTTTGCTGCATCCCATAGGTTTTGGATCGTTGTGTTTTCCTTGTCATTTGTCTCTAGGTATTTTTTGATTTCCTCTTTGATTTCTTCAGTGATCTCTTGGTTATTTAGTAACGTATTGTTTAGCCTCCATGTGTTTGTGTTTTTTAGGGGTTTTTTTCCCTGTAATTTATTTCTAATCTCATAGCATTGTGGTTGGAAAAGATGCTTGATATGATTTCAATTTTTTTTAAATTTACTGAGGCTTGACTTGTGACCCAAGATGTGATCTATCCTGCAGAATGTTTCGTGTGCACTTGAGAAGAAAGTGTAATCTGCTGTCTTCAGATGGAATGTCCTATAAATATCAATTAAATCTATCTGGTCTATTGTGTCATTTAAAGCTTGTGTTTCCTTATTAATTTCCTGTCTGGATGATCTGTCCATTGGTGTAAATGAGGCGTTAAAGTCTCCCACTATTATTGTGTTACTGTCAATTTCCTCTTTTATAGCTGTTAGCATTCGCCTTATGTATTGAGGTGCTCCTATGTTGGGTGCATATATATTTGTAATTGTTATATCGTCTTCTTGGATTGATCCCTTGATCATTATGTAGTGTCCTTCCTTGTCTCTTGTAACATTCTTTATTTTTAAGTCTATTATATCTGATATGAGTATTGCTACTCCAGCTCTCTTTTGATTCCCATTTGCATGGAATCTCCTTTTCCATCCCCTCACTTTCAGTCTGTATGTGTCCGTAGGTCTGAAGTGGGTCTCTTGTAGACAGCATATATATGAGTCTTGTTTCTGTATCCATTCAGTGAGCCTGTGTCTTCTGGTTGGAGCATTTAATCCACTCACATTTAAGGTAATTATTGATATATATGTTCCTATTACCATTTTTTAAATTGTTTTGGGTTTGTTTTTGTAGGTCCTTTTCTTCTCTTGTGTTTCCCACTTAGAGAAGTTCCTTTAGCATTTGTTGTAGAGCTGGTTTGGTGGTGCTGAATTCTCTTAGCTTTTGCTTGTCTGTAAAGCTTGTGATTTCTCTGTCAAATCTGAATGAGATCCTTGCTGGGTAGAGTAATCTTAGCTGTAGGTTCTTCCCTTTCATCACTTTAAATATATCGTGCCACTCCCTTCTGGCTGGTAGAGTTTCTGCTGAGAAATCAGCTGTTAACCTTATGGGAGCTCCCTTGTATGTTATTTGTCATTTTTCCCTTGTTGCTTTTAATAATTTTTCTTTGTCCTGAATTTTTGTCAGTTTGATTACTACGTATCTCGGCGTGTTTCTCCTTGGGTTTATCCTGCCTGGGACTCTCTGTGCTTCCTGGACTTGGATGGCTATTTCCTTTCCCATGTTAGGGAAGTTTTCGACTATAATCTCTTCAAATATTTTCTGAGGTCCTTTCCCTCTCTCTTCTCCTTCTGGGACCCCTATAATGCGAATGTTGGTGCGTTTAATGTTTTCCCAGAGGTCTCTTAGGCTGTCTTCATTTCTTTTCATTCTTTTTTCTTTATTCTGTTCTGCAGCCGGGAATTCCACCATTCTGTCTTCCAGGTCACTTATCCGTTCTTCTGCCTCAGTTATTCTTCTATTGATTCCTTCTAGTGTATTTTTCATTTCAGTTATTGTATTATTCATCTCTGTTTGTTTGTTCTTTAATTCTCCTGGGTCTTTGTTAAACATTTCTTGCATCTTCTTGATCTTTGCCTCCATTCTTTTCCAAGGTCCTGGATCATCTTCAGTATCATTATTCTGAATTCTTTTTCTGGAAGGATGCCTATCTCCACTTCATTTTGGTTTTTTTTCTGGGGTGTTTTCTTGTTCCTTCATCTGGTACATAGTCCTCTGCCTTTTCATTTTGTCTGTCTTTCTGTGAATGTGGTTTTCATTCCACGGGCTGCAGGATTATAGTTCTTCTTGCTTCTGCTGTCTGCCCTCTGGTGGGTGAGAGGCTTGTGCATGCTTCCTGATGGGAGGGACGTGGTGGTGGGAAGAGCTGGGTGTTGATTTGGTGGGCAGAGCTCAGTAAAACTTTAATCCGCTTGTCTGCTGATGGGTGGGGCTGAGTTCCCTCCATGTTGGTTGTTTGGCCTGAGGTGACCCAGCACTGGAGGCTACTGGCTCTTTGGTGGGGCTAATGGCAGACTCTGGGAGGGCTCACGCCAAGGAGTACTTCCCGGAACTTCTGCTGCCAGTGTCCTTGTCCCTGTGGTGAGCCACAGCCACCCCCCACCTCTTCAGGAGACCCTCCAACACTAGCAGGTAGGTCTGGTTCAGTCTCCTATGGGGTCACTGCTCCTTCCCCTGGGTCCCGATGCGCACACTACTTTGTGTGTGCCCTCCAAGAGTGGAGTCTCTGTTTCCCCCAGTCCTGTCAAAGTCCTGCAATCAAATCCCGCTAGCCTTCAAAGTGTGATTCTCTGGGAATTCCTCCTCCCATTGCCAGACACCCAGGTTGGGAAGCCTGACGTGGGGCTCAGAACCTTCACTCCAGTGGGTGGACTTCTGTGGTATAAGTGTTCTCCAGTCTGTGAGTCACCCACCCGCCAGTTATGGGATTTGACTTTATTGTGATTGCACCCCTCCTACCATCTCACTGTGGCTTCTCCTCTGTCTTTGGATGTGCGGTATCTTTTTTGGTGAGTTCCAGTGTCTTCCTGTCGATGATTGTTCAGCAGTTAGTTGTCCCGTGAATGTATTTCTACTGCCAGTCCTGTAGTGCCTAGAGGCCCAAAGGTGCAGTACTAGTTTTAAGGGAAAGACAGAAGTCCCTTTCCCTTTATCTTTAACTTCTCGGGGCCAACTTGATGGAAATCTAAATTTGCTCTAAACCAAGAGTAACCAAGTAGAAAGATAATTACTTTTGGTGTAGTTCTAATATATGCTGGAGGTTAGTTTTGGTTTTATGATTTCAGGAAGTTGATAGAAGAGATGTGTCCATTTTTCTTTCTTTTTTTAAAAATTTATTCATTCATTTATTTATTTATGGCTGTGTTGGGTCTTCATTTCTGTGCCAGGGCTTTCTCTAGTTGTGGCAAGCAAGGGCCACTCTTCATCACAATGCGCGGGCCTCTCACTATCGCGGCCTCTCTTGTTGCGGATCACAGGCTCCAGACGCGCAGGCTCAGTAATTGTGGCTCACGGGCCCAGTTGCTCCGCGACATGTGGGATCTTCCCAGACCAAGGCTCGAACCCGTGTCCCCTGCATTGGCAGGAAGATTCTCAACCACTGTGCCACCAGGGAAGCCCCTCTTTTTTTTTTTTAACCATTTTTTAAACACTGAAGTATAGTTAACTCACAATGTTGTATTGTTGTTGTTAGTACAACACACACACATACATATATATTCTTTTTCATATTCTTTTCCAATATAGGTTTTTACAAGATACTGAATACAGGTCCCTGTGCTACACAGTAGGTCCTTGTTTATCTATTTTATATACAGTAGTGTGTATCTGTTTAATCCCAAACTCCTAATTTATCCCTCCCCCCGACCATCCCCCTTGGTAACCATACATTTGTTTTTTATGTCCGTGAGTCTGTTTCTGTTTTGTATCATTTTTTTAGATCCTGCATATAAGCGATATCATATGGTATTTGTCTTTCTCTGTCTGACTTCACTTAATATGATAATCTCCACATCCATCCATGTTGCTGCAAATGGCAGGGATGTGTCCATTTTTAGACCTTTCTCCTTTAATTTTCCCCTTCCGTTTTGGATACGGTCAATGGTATTGTATTTTGCCAGAGCAGATAAGTTCTGAATGTCCTTCCACTTCTTCAAGTCTTACAAGAAGCAGCGGTGGAAGAGCAGAACAGGGTCGACCACAGAATTCTGAAACAAGGGAACTCAAAGTAAAACCTTTCTCACTCTACTCATAATGTAATGAGAAATGGTAAATACCAGAAGTTTCTAAGAGAGAAAAGCCCCTCCAGCAACACTCTGAATATCCAGTGCTCACTCGGCCCACAGAACCATCTGGGAATTTAGCATCAGCCTTTTCATAAACACACTCAGAATAACATAAACTTTACCAACATGGTTCAACTTTCTGCAAGGTGAAAACCATTATTTGGACATTTTCATAAATAACACTAAGGTTCAAAATGAATCAGTGTGTCAATCCTTCAGAGTTTTCTGTCTTCTGCTTCTCCTACTTGACTGAACAACGGATGCTTGCTCATTCTCAGTCTGTGTTTTGCTCTACAGCAAATGAGACAAAAGGAAGAAAAAAGCCCAAATCTGGGATATTAATATAATGTTTTCACTGGTTTCATCCTCTTCCATAAGGATAAGGAGATTGGGAAAAAGAAGCACACTTCTCTTCAGCGGTTCTATTTAGGCAATGGACATATATTATAATTTTATTTCTATCGTCACTGAGCAATGGTTTCTCTTCAGCTTTATTGGTCTGTGAATGGCCTGTGATAGGCATTTTGAGGAGACAGCTGACTAGGACATAGCTCTTATCCTTAAGGAGTTCCAAAGTAATCAGGAGATGGTGGAAGATAAAACATGTTCACCGATAATCACCCCAGAAGACAGAATACTAGGTGGCACCGAGTATTGTAGAGGGAGAGATTTCAGCGAGAAACCCAATCACCGCACTCAAAAATTAAACGAGCTCAGCTTTGCAGAACTTCTTTTTTAAATTTTTATTTTGTGTGTGTGTGTTTGTTTGTTTTGGACGTGCTGCGTGGCATGCGGGATCTTAGTTCCCCAACTGGGGATTGAACCCGGGCCCCCAGAAGTGGAAGCGTGGAGTCCTAACCACTGAACCTCCAGGGAATCCCCAGAACTTCTTTTTTTTAATTCAAACTTTAATCTTAGCCCAATGATTAGGAAGCGTGGGTTCTGGAGTCATCGAAACTGCCACCGCTGTGTGTTAAGTTGTGTAACATCTGAGCTAATCTACAAGGTCCCTAAGCCTCAGAGAGATGTTGAACTTGAGATGAAGTGGTGAGTCATATGCATGTCATTTCACTCTTTTCTGCATCCCCTCTGAAACCACAGGGAAAAAACTGAAAACAAAACCAAAAGGGATCAATCCAGGAAGAAGAGAAGAGCAGGAGGAGACCGCAGCAGGAGCAGCTGGAGGCTGGAAAGGAGCGGGATGTGGAGGATGGAAGAGAGACCGCGAAACCAGCACCTGGAAAAGCAGGAACCCCAGGTTCCTCCTGCAGAACCCCGGGCACTCAGTAACTGGAGGTACCAGGCAGGGGTACAACTGGGGCGAAAGCAGGAGGATGGGCAGAAGCTCTGAGCAGTGGTCCTAGATCCCCTCCCCCATCTGTCTCCATGGCAACTCGCCATGCCTGCAGGGATGTGAACCAGGGCGTCAGCAGGCACAGGGGATTGCTGTCACCCCGGCCTGCTTCTCCTCTTCCTTCTGGAACCCCAGGGGCTCTAGGTCTACTTCCCTCCCTCCCCCTCAACCCCAAATAGGGGATTGAAATATCTTCTATGGGAATATCTTCCATTTAAGAAGGGAGACTTAAAGGCACCAACAGTCAGCCCATCAGGAGCCCATTCCTCCCCGTCCCAGCCTGATCTCCACAAGGATGTCTAAAGTGAACATCCCCACCTTCTGCCCACAGCCTCAATCAGCTTTTTAGTTCCTCACTTTTAAAGAAAATTAGACAACCCTCCCCACAAATACCAGACTTCTGAGGAAGGCCCCTCCCATGAAATAAAGAGAGCCAACCAACCAAGCAACACAGAAAAAACAGCTCAGAGGAAACAATACACAGGAGGAAGAAACCTACATAACCAGGGGAAACATTATTAATATCCTCAGAAAGATGAGATATTGCACTCATGAAAAGCAGAGCATGGCATAAAAAGGAGCATTCAGAGAATAAAAACCTCTCTTGGGAATTAAAAACATGATCCCAAACTTAATAGAAGGGTTGGAGGATAAAGGCCGTAATCTCCCAAAAAGTAAAGAGAAAAGAGAGAGATGGAAATGGCAGAAGACAGACGAGAAAGTGAGAGCACCAGCCCAGGAGGTGAGACTCATCCAAATGACGATGTCCCAGAGGGACGGAGGTGAGGAGACCGGGCAGAGGCAATTATCCACAAATGAATTCAAGAACAGTTCTCAGAAATGAAGGCTGTGAATTTCCAGGTTCCCAACAGAATGCGTGAATGCAGACCCACATCAAGGCAGGCCACTGGGAAATTCCAGAACACACTGGGATAAAGAGGACAGCCCACCAGACCCTACTAGCTCTCAGAGGGGGTACACATGCCCCATGCAAAACATCAAATATCAGAATGCTTTTGGATTTCTCACCTTTACAAACCTTCAACGCCTTTACAACGGGGAAGGAAAGTGACTCCCACTCGTAACTCAATATCCCGGTAGACCACCGATCAGATGGGAAGGTAGAAAAGCTCCTGTTTATTCTTTTAGTGTGGTAACTGTGTCTCACTCTGAGACTCTGGATTCTCTCCCTCCCATAATACCTGGTACTTACCTTGTCTTGGGGGTAATGATGGACAAACTTTTTTTTAAAAACTAAATTGATTTATTTATTTTTGGCTGCATTGGGTCTTTGTTGCTGCACGCGGGCTTTCTCTAGCTGCGGTGAGCGGGGGCTACTCTTCATTGTGGTGCATGGGCTTCTCATTGCGGTGGCTTCTCTTGTTGAGGAGCATGGGCTGTAGGCGCGTGGACTTCAGTAGCTGTGGCTCATGGGCTCTAGAGCGCAGGCTCAGTAGTTGTGGCTCATGAGCTTAGGTGCCCCGCGGCATGTGGGATCTTCCCAGACCAGGGACTGAACCTGTGTCCCCTGCGTTGGCAGGCAGATTCTTTTTTTTTTTTTTTTTAATTTAAGAGAAGCTTTTTATTGACTAAAAGGTACTGATTGGGATTTAATATAACAATACACTTCTGGAAATGTCTTACATGAGGGTTATACACACATTCACTGGTAAAGTTAGATGTACCCCATTTTTTTTAACATCTTTATTGGAGTATAATTGCTTTACAATGTTGTGTTAGTTTCTGCTGTATAACAAAGTGAATCAGCCATATGCATATATATATCCCCATATCCCCTCCCTCTTGCATGTCCCTCCCACCCTCCTTATCCCACCCCTCTGGGTGGTCACAGAGCACCGCGCTGATCTCCCTGTGCGATGCAGCTGCTTCTCACTAGCTATCTATTTTACATTTGGTAGTGTATATATGTCAATGCTACTCTCTCACTTCGTCCCAGCCTGCCCTTCCCCCTCTGTGTCCTCAAGTCCATTCTCTACGTCTGCGTCTTTATTCCTGTCCTGCCCCTATGTTCATCAGAACCATTTTTTTTTTAGATTCCATATATATGTGTTAGCATACGGTATTTGTTTCTAATGGGTCTGTAGTAGTACCATATCACCTCTGTGAAAAGCTGCAGAACGCCGGTATGGGGATTGTAGGTTTAATTTGCATTGCCCTGATGACTAATGATGTCGAACATTTTCCTCATGCTTATTGGCTATCCACATATCTTCTTTGCTGCAGTGTCAGTTCAAATCTCTTGCCCATTTAAAAACTAGGTTATTTTCTTATTAGTGAATTTCCAACGTTTTTTTTTCTGTATTCTGGTTACAAGTCCTTTATCAGATTTATGCTTTACAAAGATTTCTTTGCAGTCTGTAATTTGTGTTTTCATTTTCCCAAAACTGTCTTTTGAAGAGCAAAAGTTTTCATTTTGATGAAGTCCAATTCATCAATTTTTTTCTTTTGTGGATTGTCTTATTGGTGTCATATCTATGAAATCTTCGCCTAACCCAAGGTCGTAAAGATTCTTTTCCCTGTGTTTTCTTCTAGAAGTTTTATAGTTTTAGATTTTACATTTAGATCTATGATCTATTTTGAGCTAATTTTTGTATATGGTATGAGGAATGGATCAAAGTTCATTTTGGGCATATGGATAACCAGTTGTGCTGGCACCATTTGTTGAAAAGATTGTTCTTGTTCCACTGAACTGCCTTTGTACCTTTGTGAAACACAGTGATTTCTGTTAGTAGCAAGTATGGAATTCTATCAAATGCTTCTTCTATATCTATTGAAATGATTATATAGTATTTCTTTTTTATTCTGTTAATTTGGTGAATTACACTAATTTTTGACTTTTAAACTATCCTTATATTCTTGGGATGAACCCATTTGGCTATGATATGACATTCTTTTTATACATCATTGATTCAATGTCCTAAACTGTAAATTAGAATTTTTGCATCTATGTCCAAAAGGGATATCGGCCTTTAGTTTTCTTTACTTGTAATGTCTTTGCCTAGTATTGGTATCAGATTAATGCTAGCCTCCTGGAATGAACTGCAAAATACTCCCACCCCTTCAATTTTTTGGAAGATTTTGTCTAGAATGGAATTGTTTATTCTTTAGATATTTAGATAGATAGGTAGAACCTACCAGTGAAGCCATCTAAGCCTGAAGTTTCTTTGTGGAAAGGATTTTAAAATTCTATTTATTTAATAGATGTAGGGCTAGATAGATGATCTATTTCTTCTTGAGTTCAGTTTTGGAAATATGTGTATTTCAAGTAATTTGTCTTTTTTATCTGAGTTGTCAAACTTATTGACATAAAGTTCATAATATTTTCTTGTTATCCTTATATAATAGCTGTAGAATCTGTAGTGATGTCACCTCTCTCAATGCAGATATTAGCAGTTTGTATCTTTTCTTCTTTTTCTGAATAAGCCAGGCCAGAGGTTTATCAACATTATTTATCTTCTCAAAGAACCAGCTTTGTGTTTCATTGATCTTCTCTGTTGTGTTTGGTTTTCTATTCATCGATTTCACCCTGATCTTCATTATTTCCTTTTTTCTGCTTACAGTGGCTTTAATTTGCTCTCCTTTTTCTTAAGGTCATTGATTTGAGTCCATTCTTCTTTTCTAGTATAGGTGTTTAGTGTTATAAATTTTCATCTAAGTACTGCTATAGCAGATTCCACAAATTTCAATATGTTGTTTTTATTTTCATTCAGTTCAAAATACTTTCTAATTTCTTCTTTGATTTAGTTTTTGACACATGGCTTATTTAGAAGCATGTAATTTAGTTTCCAAATATTTGGTGATTTTTCACTCCTGTTTATATAAGCGATTTCTAATTTAATTCCATTATGTCAGAGAATCTACTTTATGTGACTTGAATCTTTTAAAGTTTATTGAGATTTGTTTTATGGCCCAGAATACAATGTACCTTGGTAAACGTCTGTATGCACTTGAAAATAATGTATATTCTGCTGTTTTGGGTAGATTGTTCTATATATTGTTCTATATGTCAATTAGATCAAATTGGTTGATAATGTTCAAATCTTCCATATCCTTGTTGATATTCTCTATATTTGTTTAATAAATTATCTCTGACTACAATTTTATATTTGTCTGTTTCTCCTTGCAGTTCTATCAGTTTTTGTTCATGTATTTTATTATTTTTTAAAATTTATTATTTATTTATTTATTTGGCTGCATTGGGTCTAAGCTGCTGCGTGCAGGCTTTCTCTAGTTGCGGATAGCGGGGGCTACTCTTTGTTGCAGTGCACGGGCTTCTCATTGCGGTGGCTTCTCTTGTTGCGGAGCACAGGCTCTAGGCACACAGGCTTCAGTAGTTGTGGCGTCTGGGCTCAGCAGTTGTAGCACGCAGGCCCTAGAGTGCAGGCTCAGTAGTTGTGGCGCAGGGGCTTAGATGCTCCGCGGCATGTGGGATCTTCCTGGACCAGGGCTAGAACCCGTGTCCCCTGCATTGGCAGGCGGATTCTTAACCACTGCGCCACCAGGGAGGTCCCACTTCATGTATTTTAAAGCTCTGTTATTAGATGCATAAACTTTTAGAATTGTTAAATCTTCCCAATGAATTGACCCCATTATTTCTTCAAATATTTTTTCTGTCCCCCACTTTTTTCCCCAGGGTCTCCAATTATACATATATTAGGCTGCTGTTGGTCAACAGTTCACTGATGCTCTTTTTATTTTTTAAAAATTGTTTATTCTGTGTGTGTCATTTTATAGATATATATATATAATCAGTTCTGGGTAGGTTTCAATTCATTGATATTTTCCCCCTCATTACGGATCCTCTTTTCCTGCTTCTTCGCATGTCTGGTAATCCTTGATTAGATGTCAGACATTGTAATTTCTTACCTTGTTCAGTGCTAAGTAGTTTTGTATTCCTATAAATATTCTTGAGCTTTCTTCTGGGATGTAGTTAAATTACTTGGACAATTACTTGGAAAAGATCCTTTTGTACCTTTTTTTTTTTTTTTTTAATTTATTTTTGGCTGTGTTGGGTCTTCGTTTCTGTGCGAGGGTTTTCTCCAGTTGCGGCGAGCGGGGGCCACTCTTCATCACGGTGCGCGGGCCTCTCACTATCGCGGCCTCTCTTGTTGCGGAGCACAGGCTCCAGACGCGCAGGCTCCGTAGTTGTGGCTCACGGGCCCAGTTGCTCCGCGGCATGTGGGATCTTCCCAGCCCAGGGCTCGAACCCGTGTCCCCTGCATTGGCAGGCAGATTCTCAACCACTGCGCCACCAGGGAAGCCCCGATCCTTTTGTATCTTATTTTTGAGATCTGTCAGGCAGGACCACAGCAGTATGTAATCTAGTGCAATTATTCCCCCCTACTGAGGCAAGATCTTTCTGAGTAATCTATCCAATCCCTCTTGAAGTATGAGGTTTTCCAGACTGGCAGGTGGAAAACAGGCACTGTTCCTGGTCCCATGTGAGTGCCAGGCACTATTCCTGGCCCAGTTTGAGTGCTGGCCACTGTTCCTTCTAATCCTCTCAGATGGTTCTTTTCCTGGCCTCAAGTAGTATTACTCACATGCCTGCACCCAGCATTACTTAGCAGATCTCCAGAGTTCTCTCCTCTGGTACTCTGCCCTGGGAACACTAGACTCTTTGGTCTCTCCAGAGTCTCAGCTCCATCTCCTCAACTTAGAGAACCTTCCAGGCTCTGCCCAGGTTCTCCCTCCCTGCACCACGGCCTGGAAACTCACTTAAGTCACACCTCTCACCTTGTTTGTTTTCACCTCACAACCATCAGTGTCATTCATTGCCTGATGTCCAATGTCTTGAAAAACATTGTTTCATACATTTGCCTGGATTTCTTGTTGTCTCTGGCAGGAGAGTAAATCAGTTCCATTCCATCTTGGACTATGGAACCAATCATTTTTACACACATAGAGTAAGTTGGTTACAAGGTCACAATCACTATCTCTCAATCTTTTTAGGTCTATGTCCCATTCTGATAAATAGAAATACCTCAGATTCTCCTTTAATATTGTTTAAAATGTTTAAGTAAATGATTTTTAAAGACTATACTTTAAAAATTCACCCCCTCCTCAGAGAGTCTGCTAAGCCTCCTTGGTATATGAGATGCTGATACGCCTTTTTGGTTATAAACCTGAGATCCTGCTACAAATTCTTGGGAATATATCCCAAAATCTAATTACCTCTTGGGGTCTATACCTGAGACTCTGCAATACCTACCTTTAAAGGTATATAACACTTTCCTATTCATACAGAGATAAAAAGTTGCAGAACAGAAAATAACAATTGTCTTGTTGGAGGCTTATAGGAACATTGTGACTAGATCTACAGACAGCTGCAAGAACAATGGATTCTGGCACCAAAAAGTCTGCAATAACCTGCCACACCCCCTCCCCTTTTAGTATAAAAGAAGCCTGAATTCTAACTCAGGGAAGATGGCTCTTTGGGTCACTAGCCCACCATCTTCTCAGTCTGCTGGCTTTCCAAATAAAGCCACTATTTCTTGCCCCAACAACTCGTCTCTCAATTATTGGCCTGTCACTCAGTGAGTAGTATGAGCTTGGACTCGGTAACAGTACTAAGATCTACTCAGTAATCATGACAGTATGGTATTGGCAAAGGAACCAACACATAGACCAATGATTAGACCACAAAACCCTGAAATAGACCCATACACATATGCCCAACCGATTTTTGACAATTAAAAAGCAATTCAAGGGAGGAAAGACAGCCTTTTCAACAAATGGTGCTGGTACGATTGGATATCCATAATTTAAAAAAAAAAAAAAATGAACCTCAATCTAAGTCTCACATCTTACACAAGAATTACCTCCTAATGGATCATGGACTTGCATGTAGAATATAAAACCAAAAAACTTATAGAAAAACTAGGAGAAAAGCGTCAGGATCTACAGCTAAGTAAAAAGTTCTTAGGCTTGACACCAGAAGTACAATCCCTAAAAGGAAAAATTGATAAACTGGACTTCATCAAAATTAGAAATGTTTGGTTTATAAAGAACCTTATGATGAGGCTGAAAAGACAAGTATACTTTGGGTGAAAATATCTGTAAATCACATATCCGACAAAGGACAAGTATCTTGAATACATAAAGAAATTTCAAAATGGAACAATAAAAAGCCAAAATTTCAATTAGAAAATGAGCAAAAGACATGAAGAGGGGCTTCCCTGGTGGCGCAGTGGTTGAGAATCTGCCTGCTAATGCAGGGGACACGGGTTCGAGCCCTGGTCTGGGAAGATCCCACATGCTGTGGAGCAACTAGGCCCGTGAGCCACAACTACTGAGCCTGCGCGTCTGGAGCCTGTGCTCCGCAACAAGAGAGGCCGCGATGGTGAGAGGCCCGCGCGCCGCGATGAAGAGTGGCCCCCGCTTGCCGCAACCGGAGAAAGCCCTCGCACAGAAACAAAGACCCAACACAGTCAAAAAAAAAAAAAAAAAGAAATGCGCAAAGGATTTAAACAGACATTTCTCCAAAGAAGATATACAAATGGCCAACAGGTGTATGAAAAGATGCTCAGTGTCATTAGTCAGGGAAATTCAAATCAAAACCACAATGGATACCACTTCACATCCACTAGAATGGCTACAATCAAAAAGACAGACAATAACAAGTGTTGGTGAAGATGTGGAGAAACTGGAACCCTCACATATTGCTACTGAGATTGTAAAATGATGTAGCCATTTGGAAAACAGTTTGTCAGTTTCTCAAAAAAGTTAAACACAGAGTTACTATATGACACAGCAATTCTACTTCTAGAGAAATGAAAACATACATCTACACAAAAACATGTATGTGTTCAGAGCAGCATTATTCATCACAGCCAAAAAGTGGAAATTACATGTCCACCAATTGATTAATGGATAAAGAAAGTGTACTATGTCTATACAATATTCTTGGTGACAAAAAGAAATGAAGTATTGATTTGTGATACAACATGGATAACCCTTGAACACATTATGCTAAGTGAAAGAAGCCAGTCACAAAAAACCATGTATTGTATAAATCCATTTATACGAAATGTCCAGGACAGGCAAATTGTAGAGACAGAAAGTAGATTACTGGTTGCTTAGGGCTGGGGTGGGGTGTGCAGGGAATGAGGAATGATTGTTAGTGGATATGTGGTTTCTTCTAGGGGTGATGAAAATGTTCTAAAATTAGATCGTGGCAATGGTTGCGCAACACTGTAAGTATAATGGAAACCATGGAATTGTATACTTTAAACCATTGTTTAAATATACCAGTTATATATCAGTGTATGGTATGTAAACTACATCTCAATGGAGCTATTTAAAACCAGTACAGCAGCTTTATTCATAACTCATAACTGGAAAGGACCCATATGTCCTCTGATGGTGAATGGTTTCACAAACTTGGTACATTCATTCCACAGAATACTACTCAGCAATAAAAAGGAATGAACTATTAATAAACCCAACAACCTGTATGAATCTGATGGGAGTTATGCTAAATGAAAAAGTCAATCCCAAAAAGTTACATGCCATAGGATTCATGATATAACACTCTTGAAATGACAAAATGATAGAAATGGAGAACAGACTGCAGGGTAAGGAAGGGGGTCAGGGTTTGAGGGATCAGTGTGGCTCTAAAAGGGCAAGCAGAGGTGATGAAAATGCTCACCTTGACAGTATCATGTCGATATCTTGGCTGTGATAATGCACTATTGTTTTGCAAGATGTTACCACTGGGGAAGCGGCATAAAGAGTACTGGGGATCTCTCTGTATTATTTCTTACAACTGCATGTGAATCTACAATTATATCAAATTTAAAGATTTTTTAATTTTAAAAAAGTACTAAAAGGGAACTAAATTAGGAGTGATGTCTTCAGAACAGGTGAGCTGTAGCTCAACATTTTCTGATCTGCAGCTTTCAGAAGCCGAACATGGTAATACATGCAGCTAAGATACAGAAGTTACAAACTGTCTTTCTGGTTTGTTCGTTCGTTTTTTTTTCCACTTGGAAGTAATTTCACTTACAGAATAATTGCACGTGTGCGCAAAATAGTACAAAGAACACTGTGAACCCTGTACCCTTTATCATATTCACTGATGATTAACATTCTGCCCACTTGCTCTGTCTTTATACTTAGGTAGGCATACAGTGTGTGTGTGTGTGTGTGTGTGTGTGTGTGTGTATTTGAAGCATGACCCTATCTCCCTCAATACTGAAGTATGTGTTTTCTACGAATAAGGATATTCTCTTACACACTACAGTACACTTAATCAATTTCAGTACATTTAACAGAGATATAATACTTTATGATTCAAAGTCAAATTTTGTCAGTTGACCCAATAATGTCCTTGATATTATTCCCTCCAGGACAGGATCTAGCGTAGGGTCAGATATGGCATTTTGCTGTCATTTCTCTTTTGATCTGAAACACTTCCACAGCTTTTCTTTGTCTTTTCATGACAGCGACTTTTTAAAAGCATACCATTTTCACTCCTCCTGTTTTTAAATAGAATGTAGACACTGCTTAATTCCTACTCATAGTAGCTTGTCTTTAGGTAGGTATCTTCAGAGAAGAGTCAGCACTTCCTAAGAGCCTCTAACTTGAGGTATCCTAGGTCCTCTTCTGGAGTTGGGTGCTTCAGTAGGCTCCTAGCCTCTCTAGCAACTTTTCACGCCCTCAGTTTTGTCCGTTTGCCAGCTGGAAATGTTTGCAAGGCTTTCCTATTTGGAACTAGAGGTTCCCAGAGCTACATAGCTTCAATTCCTATTCGCCATGACGAATAAAAGAAAACTAAAAACATAATTATTCTGTAAATTCCCAAATAAGAGCGAAAAGAACAGAAACGAAATAATCGACTTAACGCCGATTTTCAGCAGCTCACTGATTTCAAAGCGAATGTTGGTAACAATAGCCGATTGTAGAACAATGGCTTTTCTAAAGAAACAAGGATGAATGCAACTTAAAGTGACAAGGACACTAAGGGAACAGAAGCAATCTGTTTAAGGAAAAAAGATGAATTTACTGCTATAAAGTCAAGCTGTGCATAAAAATAAGAGAACCAGGAAACCTACTAAGGGTTTATTCATAAGACCCAGTGCCGGGGATTTTAACGAGGAGACGGTCATGTTTCCGCGGTAACTGATTATGTATATCCACTGGGACAAATTGGGGAGGGGTTGAGGTGTCTGTCAAAGCACCAGTGCTTGACATGCAGAAGGCTCTGTGCGGCCACCCTGCCAGCAAGAGGGCACGTCTAATAGCACAAGGAGATCAACTCAATGCTTTGTGACGACCTAGAGGGGTGGGATAGGGAGGGTGGGAGGGAGGCTCAAGAGGGAGAGGATATGGGGTATATGTATACATACAGCTGATTCACTTTGTTGTACAGCAGAAACTAACACAACATTGTAAAGCATTTATACTTCAGTAAGGATGTGGGAAAAAAAAAAAAAAAGAGGGCACGTCTGAGGCCGGGACCAGCTGTCGACATGCCTTTACCCAACATGCCCTGATGTGACCTTGGTCTTTTACGTCTGCAGCAAGTTACAGCTTAGGGCCTTTTGGACAGTCTGGTTTGTTTGTTTCTTGTTTGTTTTGAAAGATTGTTTTCTTCCTAATTACTTGCATCCATCCTGTCTCTGCCCACAGCATCACTCCCCCCCCCCCCGCCCCACGTGGACTTCTGCAACATCCTCCTAACTGGCCCCCTAGCCAGCCAACTCCTCTCTCCAAGGGTCTCACGCGTTGCTGCCAGTTGCACCCTGAAGTCCAGCCCTGATCACCCCACCCCTGCTTTCGGCACCCCCCTGAGGAGCATCCGTTCCATACCTGGATTTTCAGGGAAGGAAACAGACCAAGGATCAGCAGCATCCAAGGTCACATGGCTACTCAGCTGTCAGTTTCCCTGCCCCGTGCGCGGTGCAGTGTCCTCCCGCCATACCACCTTGCTGCCCAAGCTGCACGCTGCCAGCCCTCGGTGAGGCCCACCAGCCTCACAACCGGCCTGCAGCTTCTGTCCCTGGCCTCTGACGACAGCCAGAGGGAGCCTGGAGCAGCTGAATCGCAGTGCATGGTGCCCCCACTCAGAAGCCTCCTCCCCAGGGGCTGCTTTCACAGAGGGTACAGCCAGGGTCCTTACAATGTCCCCAAGGCCCTCCACGGTGACCTGCTGCCACCTCCCCGCTGGGACTGCACGTCCTCCTCCTCCCGGGACATTCTTGCAGTCATACTTGCTTGCACTCCCCCCGCGAGCCTGGCCCCGGCTGCCTGCTGCACCAGGACGCTCCCCTCCTGGAGTCTGCTGAGACTCTCACCTTCCAGTCCTTTCTCAGACGTCACTTTCTCAGTGAGGCCTCTTGGCCATCCTTGCAGCGCCTTGGCCCTCCCTGGACGCATGCCCCACGCCCCCCCCCCCCCACCTCTGCCTGTAGCGTCTTTGAACACACCAAGCCGAGCACGGACTCCACCACTGGGCTGATCATCTGTCTCTCCCCGCCAGAGAGCCAGCTCTACAAGAAAAGGGATTTTGTGGTTTTTTTGTTCGCTTATGTATCCCCAAATGCTTAGAATGATGCCTGGCACAGAGAAGGAGCTTAATAAACATTTGATGACGTTTTATCCTGAATGGATCAAACTTCTCTTCATTCCCCTTTGCAAACCCTGTGTTCTGGCCAAAATAAACTACTCAGCATCTGCCAGACTCACCTCCTGCTTTCCAGCCTCTGTACTTTATCTGATTCCTTTGCCTGGAATGCTTCCCATTCCCACACATGTTAGGGGAAGCTCAAATACAATTCCTCCCAAAAGCTTTCCCGGATTCACCCAGGTGGAAGGACCCCATCCCTCACATCACAGGTATTGATTGATGTCTAACTATCCACCTGATCTGTAACTCCTTAAGGCAGAATTCACACCTGCTACCGTCCTTGCCATACAAGGCAGGTGTTCAATAAATATAGACTGATTCAACCTAACATCGGTGCTACACTCTGGACATTGGTCCTGTTCCTACAAAAAACCTTCATATCATTTTAAGCAACGAACCAAAGAAAGGAGTCTACGCAGAAGACACCACCGGGGTTCAAAGGCAAAGGCTGGGTGTGGCACAGATGCTCTTCTGAAGAATTAGGGATTCATGCAACTTCAAGGGACAAGAATGCTAAGGGAACAGAAATGATCTGTTTAAGGAAAAAAAAAATGGCAAAGTTCCTGAAGCTTATCCTAAGCCATTCTGGGGGTGGCGGGGGCATGTAGGGGCTTCAGGGCTGTATAACCTGCCTGTAACCAGCCCCAAGAGTCCACACCGTTCAGCTGAGCATAGTCGAGATGCCCACGTGAGCTTGGTGGCAGAGGTCAGTGTCCCTTGTTTGGCACATCAGGCCTTTCCAGAGAGAACTGACCCCTTCCCAAGACTGAGTTGTCCCTTCCGGGAACACGGTACAGCCATCTGTTTATTTGGGCTACATTTAATGTCAATAGTGTGATCAGTTTTCTCAGTAGAAGTCTTGCATACCTTTTTTAGGTTTATTCTTAGGTATAAGATACATACCTTTTAATTTAATTTAATTCTTAATGAACAGATTGTATTATTTAGAGTAGTTTTATTTTTTCCAATTTTTTAATTGAAGTATAGTTGATTTATAATGTGTTAATTTCTGCTGCACAGCAAAGTGATTCAGTTATACATATATAGAGTCTTTTTTTAAATATTCTTTTCCATTATGGTTTATCATAAGATACTGAATATAGTTCTCTGTGCTGTACAGTAGGACCTTGTTGTTTATCCATCCTATATATAAAAGCTTACATCTGCTGACCCCAACCTCCCACTCCATCCTTCCCTCTAACCCCTCCCCCTTGGCAACCACCAGTCTGTACTATTTAGAGTAGTTATAGGTTTACAGAAAAACTGCGCAGAAAGTGCAAAGAGTTCCCATGTACCTTCACAGTTTTCCTATTAGTAACATCTTGGTACAATCGTTACCACTGATGAGCCAATATCAGTATATTATTAACTAAAATCCATAGTTTACATCAGGGTTCACTCTTGGTGTTGTACTTTCTATAGATTTGGACAGATGTATAAGGATATGTACCTCTATTACAGTATCATACAGAATGACTTCACTGCCCTAAAAGTCCTCTGTGCTCTGTCTAATCATCCTTTCCTCCCCTCAACCCCCGGTAACCACTGATCTTTTTACTGTCTCCACAGTTTTGCCTTTTCCAGAATGTCACAGAGTTGAAATCATACAGTCTATAGCCTTTTCAGTTTGGGTCCTTCAGGTATATGATACTTTTGGCAATAACATCAGTGATATCACTTGCCAAAATGTTTTTCAAAGAGGCGGTACCACTTTACATTCCCATTATCAGTGTTGGTGAGTTCCTGCCACACCACATCCTCGGCCTTGACACTTGGTCAGTCTTCTTAATTTAGCCATTCTGGCTGGTGTTTAATATCTCTCTACTACTAACAGCAATATCTGCTACTAATAGTTTGCATTTTCCTAATGACTAATGATGTTAAACATCTTTTCATGTGCTTACTTGCCAACCAACACCTTTTGTTGAAGAATTTGTTCAAATCATTTGCCCACTTTTGCTTGCATTCTTAATTGGGTTGTTGTCTTCTTATTGAATTGTGAGAGTTCTTTATATATTCCTGATAATGGTCCTTTGTCAGATATACGTTTTACAAATATTTTCTCCAAGTCTGTGGCTTGCCTTTTGTTTTCTTAAATGCTTTTTGATGAGCAAAGGTTTATAATTTCGATGAAGTCTAATTTATTAAATTTTTCTTTTGTAGTTCATGTTTTTTGACTCATATATGACATCTTTGCCAAATCCCAAATCACTAAGATTTATTCTATGTTTCTTCTAGAAGTTTTATAGTTTTTTAACTCTTACAATTAGGTCTATGACCCATTTCAAGTTCTTCTTCTTATTTTTTAATATCATGTGAGATGAGGGCTGAGGTTTGTTCTTTTGCATATGGCTATCCAATTGTTCCAGCATTATTTGTTGAAAAATTATCTTTTCCCACTGAAACGACTTCTCACTCTGTTCAAAAATCAGTTGACCATATAGTTGGGTCTATTTCTCAACTTGCTACTCTGTGCCATTCATCTATTTATCTGTTTTCATATCAATATTATATTGTCAATTACTGTGGCTCTATAATAATTCTTGAAATCCGGTAGTTCAAGTCCTCCATCTGTGTCCTTCTTTTTCAAAGCTGTTTTAGCCACTCTAGGTCCATTGCATTTCCACATAATTTTAGAATCAGTTTGTCAAATTCTACAAATAGGCAAGCTAAGATTCAATTTTGATCACTCAAATCTGTAGATCATTTTGGGAAGAACTGCCGTCTTAACGATACTGAGCATGCTGTAACTTGTCATTTATTTAGGTCTTTCAAAATTTCCCTCAGCCACGTTTGGTAGATTTCACTGTCCAAGTCTCGTGCATTTTATCCAGAAGCATTTCGTATTTGTTGATGCTTGATTACTTTTTAAATGTTAAACTAATCTTTTATTCCTGGAATAAACTCGACTTTCAGCACATTGAAAATGTCTTTCCACTGTCTTCTGGCTTCCATCGTTTTGGTTGAGAATTTCTCTCTGACTTGCTGCTCCTTTGAAAGTAATGTCTGGTTTTGTTTTTTGTTTTTAACCTCTAGCTTCTTTTAAGATTATCGCTTTGCCTTTGTTTTTTCAGCAGTTTTACTATAGGGTGTGTAGGTATGGATTTTTTTGGTTTTTAACTCTGCTTGTAGTTCTATAGGAGTCTTAAATCTGTAACTTAATGTCTTTCATCAGTGTTGGAAAAACTTCAGCCACTATCTCTTCAAATACTGTTTCTGTCCCATTTCTCTTTCTTGTCCTCTTAGGATTTCAATTATATGTATGGTAGAATTCATCACTATATTCTCTATATTTGTAGTCCATCCTTTTGTCTCTTTGTGCTTCACTTTAGATATTATTTCTGATGTATTTTATTACTCACCAATTCTCACATCAGTTGTGATGTTGTATCTACTCTGCTATTATATCTTTCTACAGAGTACATAATTTCAGGGTTTTTTTTTTTCAGTTCTATGATTCCTATGTTTTTTCAAATCAATGTCCTTTCTAAAATTACAATTTCTAGCGTTCTACCAAAATTCCCAATCTTACCTTTCACCTTCCTGAATATAATAAGCAAGTTTATTTTAAAGTTTACATCTTTTAAGTCTAATATTTAGAGTCATGTAGGTCTATTTCTATCATTTATTATTTTTGCTGGTTCATGAGTTGTCTCATACGCTTGGTTTTGTTTGTGCCATTACTGTAAAAAACAGGCTTGATTTGCATGGTAATGCAAGACCATAAAAAGCATCACGCAAGCAGAAATTATGCAAAGTGATTTTACTAATCAACGGTAAAAATAACAAGTGCACCATGACCTTTAAAGTTATTATCAAAACATTAAAATATCTCTTATTATCAGTTGTAAATGCAGAGGGAAATGTAAGATACAGTAAAACTAATATTTATTTAGTAGATTGTAATATAAGACGTTAGCATCACTAAGAATTAAAATCACTGAGAATTAAAAATGTTTTATTTTGTTGTAAAAAACTTACCAAGAGTAGTTTGGACTGTGCCTGCTGCCTTCTTACTGTATAACTTGCAGTTCGGAGCAAACTTCTCTTCTGTGACTTACCAAATTGTCAAACTCCTTTCTAAGTTTGGGTGGGCCTCCAACATTTTATGCTTTGCACTGCCAATGTCATGAAATGTCTTACAGAGTTCTTTAATGTGATTTTTGTTGGGGCTGGGCTCACTTCCTGTGTGACATCTTCAACCATATTCCTCAAGTATGTTTTTTTTAAATATCTTTTATCTTATTCTATTCTATTTATTTATTTATTTGTTTGCACCGGGTCTTAGTTGCAGCCGGCAGCCTCCTTAGTTGAGGCACGTGGGCTCTTTAGTTGCAGCATGTGTGCTCCTTAGTTGCGGCACGTGGGCTCCTTAGTTGCGGCTTGCTGGCTCCTTAGTCACGGCATGCAAACTCTTAGCTGCGGCATGCTTGTGGGATCCAGTTCCCCGACCAGGTATGGAACCTAGGCCCCCTGCATTGGGAGTGCGGAGTCTTACCCACTGGGCCACCAGGGCAATCCCTCAAGTATGTCGATAAATCACTTTTACTACATTCCTCTGGCTGCCCCTCTGGAGTCTCTTGAACTGGCAGCAGTGTCCACGTTCCCACAGTCACTATTTCTTCTAGAACTCCATTGATGTTCGACTCTAGTTTTACTTCCAGCATTATCATTTTTGACTTATTTGCTGCACTTTCATCTTTGTTGGCCAATTCCTCTCACTTATCCTTTTTTTATAAAGCGTCACGTGGGTTTTTCACTGGGAGACAAGGAGGCAACACCAGGACACACTTTGCTGTCTGTAGGTGAACTGACTGACAGATGCGCAGGGACCAATCACAGAAGGACTCTGAAAGGAGTGACGGGATTGGTCACAGATCCTATGCACATCTGTTATCTATGTAGTGATTTGTGGACTGGGGAGCTGGCAGCTGAGACTGTGTTGTCACAGCTACTCAGTGCTTAATCCCTGATAACTGAAATAGGAGCCCTGGTGTAGGGAGACTGGTGTTATTTAATTAACTGTGGTACTGAAATTTGTGCATAATGGAAATGTGCAAAGTGAGGACTGCCTGTATTTGAAAAACTGTTGATAGAAACAGCGGCTGAGGATGATGCTTTGTTCTCCAGAGAGGATATTCGTCTGCTTCTGCCAGGCGTCAGAGGTCTTAGTAGTCTGGAAGCACCTTAATCCAACCTCAAGGACTGAGATTACTTAGAACAGGCCTTTAGTCCTGGAGCAACGGATTGACTTCCAGGTCACCTGTGTTCCTAGGGGGCAGCTTTTTGGGGCCCCAACCCAGAGTTTGGGATGTTTACCAGGGTCTTCCCTTCTTGGAGCCTTTATAGCTCAACTTTTGACTCCTAGCCCCATGGAAGTATGTAGGTTCTTAAGTGCTTTTTCCATAAATTAGCCAACACCCCAGGGACAAAATGACCCCAAATATCAAGTTTCCACCTTCTCCAGATCTCAGCCTGGCAACTGCTCACCACCTCATGAGCTTGCCAATGCCTTGGCATATGTCTAAAGATTCTGTCCACCTTTTCTGAGTTGACTTCCAAACTGCTAAGCCATCATCAGCAATGGAGCCTCCAGCTTAACATTTTAAAACCACTGAATACTTAACAGCTCCACAGTTTGAAATGGCTCTTTTTCTCTTTATTTTTCACTTCCAGAGTTACAAAGAAGTATTTCTGTACTCTTCAATAAAATCCATAGACTGGAATATAGAAAAATGATTATAGTTCCTTAAGGTTTTCCTCATATTCAGGCAGTATTACTCAAATAATAATAACTTTCTAATAATATGCTAATACAATTGTAGAACAGAAAAACTGTTATCTTTTCAACAAGCAGGAGGGCACAGGTCATTAAGCAGAGTGGAAAGCTTTGTTCATTCAACAGATATTTTTAGGTGCCTCCTGTGATAGCCAGTTTGGGTACAGCAGTGAAGAAAACAGACAAAAACAGACAAATTCCCCCACCCTCGTGGGGCTGCTATTCTAGGGGAAACAGATGAGAAACAGACCAGTAAAGCTTATACTATGTGAGATGGAGATAGGGTCGGGGAGAGGCTGCCATTATAACTAAGCGGAAGGCCTCCCTACGTGGGGAAAGAGCACACTTACGGTACCCTTCCCTCCTGTAGCAGGGACATGGAGCTGGGAGAGTCCCATGGGGCCCCACCAACCCCTGGCTCTCTAGCCCCTCCAGTCACTTGTGTTTTCCCCTTGGCACCAGCCTGATGGAGGGAAAGAAAGGGGCTACCAGGCTCTGCACTCACGGTGCTGTGATTCATACATGTCTGTCCCCTAAGCCTTCCACCGCCCTGTGTGAGGTCCACAGGACCAGCCCTACCTAAGCTGCCTAATGCACCAGGCACCTCTGATCATGACTCTTTATCTTTGATGTTATAGATTCATCCCTAATTGACAGAGCTAGGCTCTGAACAGGTCACCCACCTTCGAATATGAACAGAACACGTTTAGCGGGGTCTCAAGTCTCCAAAACTCCTTGAACGGGTGTTAGTTGCCTGTAGACTGTGAGTTCCATGAGGGTGTGACCATGGAATGGTGCCAGTTAATGGCCCCAAAGATGTCCATGCTCCAATACTGGAGCCTATGGCTGTGTCACCATGCATGGCAGAAGGGGCTCTGCAGATGTGACCGAGGGTACCATCACGGCTTCACTTGTGTCCCCCAAAAAGGTATGTCCACATCCTAACCTCCAGTACTTCAGAATGTGACCTTATTGGAAATAGGGCTCTTTGCGGATATAGTTATGATGAGGTTATACCGGAGTGGAGTGGATCCTTAATCCAATATGACTGGTGTCCTTATAAAAAGTGGAAATTTGGACACACACACACAGCGAGAATGCCATGTGATGACAGGTGGAGATTGGAGTGATGCTTCCACAAGCCAAAGAATGCCAAGGGTTGATGGGCACCACCAGAACTAAAGAGGAGGCGAGGAAGGCATCTACCCAGAGTCTAAGAGAGAGGGCGGCCCTACCGACACCTTGAGTTCAGACTTCTGGCCCCTAGGACTGCACAAGAATAATTTTCTGTCCTTTAAAGCCACCCAGATCGTGCTCTGTGACAGCAGCCACAGGGGACTGACACAGGTGCAGGGCTGAGAGGGGAGAATGTTCTGGATTATCCAGGTGGGCCCAATCGAATCGCCTGACCCCTTAAAAGCAGAGAATTTTCTCCGGCTGAAAGGAGGCAGAAGGGGAGGTCCTAGAGATTCAGAGCATGAGAAGGACTTGAGCCACGTTGCAGGTTTTGACAACCAAGGGGCCACACGCCAAGAAATGTGGGCACCTCTGGCTGACGACCAGCAAGAAAATGGGCCATAGGTGGTTTTCAAAATGCACAGAATTGTCCATCCAAAAAGAATGGCTTTTACTGCATGTACGTTATACCTCAGTAAACTTGACTTTTAGAAGACCTCAAACCCATCTCCACTGACTGGTTTTTAGGGAACCTGATACAAAGAGGCGAGTCTGCTGTTAAAAGGCGACCCAGCGCATCGTCACATCCACGGAGGAGGGCAGCCAGAGGGATTTCTCTGGCACCTCCGGAAGCCAGCCCTGCTCCCACCTGACGTACCTGGGCTCCTAACCTCCTGGGCAGGATAGAGCCGCCTCTCTCCCCACCTTCCCAGCCACAAAGCAAGAAGCCAGAAGCCCTGGAGGCACAGACTTCACCCGTCTGTTATCCTAGGAAAGGGGCTTGCGTGTGTCTAAGGACTAATTCGCCTCATTCATGACTATGAAACCAAACGATGTCAAGCTAATGGCACACGCGATCCCTCGTGTCCCTGCTCCTTTCAGGAAGCGATTATCACGCTTCTGTGATGAAGACAGAATCACTGCTCAGAGGGCTTATCTGCTTTTCATGCCGGAACTATCAGCGACAAAGAGAAGGCAGACACCGCAACTAAATGTGTGGTGTTTTCTGAAAATAGGTCATTAGATGAGAGTTAATATGCATCTAAGATTTAAATCCTGCTGACCTAAGTGGTTCAAAAGGACTTCACTTGAGCACGTAATGATAAGTGAAATAAGAAGATAACGAACAGGAGAGCTAAGATGGGTTCTACAATTGCTTGGATCACTTTTATTCACTCTTTTCCTTTCTCCCAACTTAGTTCCTTTAGTTGAAAGGAAATTTTGAGGACAAATATTTCTTGAGCCGCACGTGCAGATCACTGTTAGAACACCGCTGCTCCCCTGGCCGCCGAGAGGCTCAGGGAAGGGCAGCCTCACCTATCAGGTCTTCTAGGCTGGTTCTCACCACGCGGCACCGTGTTGCTTGGGTACCTGCATCTCCTCTGAACCTAGGAGTCCTGCTTGTCATGTAATGCAGTGCTTCCTGATGGCAGGGAATGGTGCCTGCCGTTTTCCACTGCTGTCCCCAGCTCTTGGAACACTGCCTGGCACATAGCAGGAGCTCAGGAAAGGTGTGCTGAATAAATGAATGAGCTCTGGGATGAATGACTGAAGTGCTCAATAAACAGTTGCTGAGGTGAAGGCAGAATATGTCCAGTCAGAGAGATTCAAAATGCTACAGGGTGGACTTCCCTGGTGGCGCAGTGGTTAAGAATCTGCCTGCCAGTGCAGGGCACACGGGTTTGAGCCCTGGTCTGGGAAGATCCCACATGCCGCGGAGCTACTAAGCCCGTGCACCACAGCTACTGAGCCTGCGCTCTAGAGCCCGCGAGCCACAACTACTCTGAGCCCGTGTGCCACAACTACTGAAGCCCGCGCGCCTAGAGCCCGTGCTTCCCAACAAGAGAAGCTACCGCAGTGAGAAGCCCGCGCACCGCGACGATGAAGAGTAGCCCCCGCTCGCTGCAACTAGAGAAAGCCTGCGTGCAGCAACGAAGACTCAACGCAGCCAAAAATAAGTGAATAAATAAACTTATTTAAAAAAAAAAATGCTATAGGGTGTCTGAGTGACAAAATTCCTGCCTCTCATTCAGGGGAGAATCAAGGAAGGCTTCATGAAGGAGGTGGCGTTTGATTAAGCCTGGAAGGAATCTCAAACGTAGGGTAGCCTGACCGGAGCTGCATGTTCACCCAGCCGGTCCTGCAGCACCTGCCGGCAGTACATCCTGGGCGGTGGAGAGCGGGGCAGCTATGGTTTCCTGCCCCCTGGGGTCTGTGACTCATCGGGGAGAGCGACTTTCACCAAGAGGCCATGCAGATGAACATGTAATGGGCAAGCTTACAGGAAAAGCACCAGGAGCTGCATCAGAGAGACCTGACCGGGCAGGCAGTTCTGGAAGGTTTCCCTAAGAAAGTTTTCAGCTGTAGGTCTCCAGGGTAGGGGGTAGAGGTAAGGGGTGAGGTGGGGATGAGGGGCAGGGTGAGGGAATGTCCCAGGCACAAACAAGGATCTGGCCATGGAGGAAGAACGTCGGCCCCTGAGAGTCAGGGCCCTGCCCTCCCAGTCACCACGGGAGCTGATAAATGAGGAAGGATGAGTCCATGTTATGGTTGGACAGTTAACAACAAGCAAGGAAACAATGAAAGCATTAACAGCAAGGTCCTGCTGCAGTGCACAGGGAGCTGCATTCAGTATCCTGTGATAAACCATCATGAAAAAGAATAGGAAAAAGAATATATATATATAAAACAATCACTTTGCTGTACAGCAGAAATTGACACAACATTGTAAATCAACTGTACGTGAATAAACTAAAACAAATTTTTTTAAAGCATCCTTGGGAATTCCCTGGCGGTCCAGTGGTTAGGACTCCGCACTTTCACTGCCGAGGGCCCGGGTTGGATCCCTGGTTGGGGAACTAAGATCCCACAAGCTGTGCAGCATGGCCAAAAAAAAATAAAAAAATGAAAAAGTAAAAAGCGTTCTCACTCTGCACCAGGCAACAGTCTCCCACGCAAAGCATTAGCACTTGCCCCATTTGTAGACAAGGAAACTGAGGTGCGCGCGGATGAGTGGTCCGTCTGTGGCCGAGAGCTGCTAAGTGGGTCAGGACCCTGCACCTGTCCTGCCCTCACTGCCCTCCTGGAGGCCACTTACTGGACGGGGAGGAAGACCAGGGTCGGGGAAGGAAAACTCGGGGGGTGCTCAGAACCGGACAGTCTGAGTTTGAGTCTCCGGGAGGGTCGGGTGACGTCAGGAAGGCTGGTGGACGTGGGGCCCGAGGTCATGACAGCAATGACAAAGTACAACTTTGGTGAACTTCCACTGCCCTGGTTCAATGTAACTTCACATCTACAAATACGAAGACGGCAGCTGGATGGAGGTGTTTATACCTTCGGTTGGAATTTCATCTTTTCATCTCTTAAAAGTCATTCCTTTTCTAAATTTTATTTACTAGCTCTTGTCTTTCAGAGGTCTCATTCTCAAAGAGACCGTACCAGATCTGATATAAGAATTGGGCATGAACCTTTCTGAAACACCTCCTAGAAAATGATTTATCTGACGAAGAAAGCCTGCATTTGAATTCATTCGTTCCAGAGTTACTGAGCCCGTCCAAGGTTTTGTGTCCCAGTCTGTGAATCAGCCATGGATGTATCTGCTTTCCTGGCTATTGTTTTTCCTTCTAGAATCTTCTTTCTCTTAAGGCTTGTGCCCCTACTGGTATTAAAGATTATTGGCCGTCCTTGAATGTGGTTAGATACTCACTTTCACTTAGACTTCTGACCTAGACACTAAAAGCTAACTCTGTTAGACTCATCTAAGTGAAGAGAAGGCAGCCGGAAAACAGTCGATAATTTTTGGTTTCCAGAGTGAAAGACCCTATTTTCTCTTCTTATACTGATAACCTGCTAGATACTTTTCTATTAAAATTTATTTTATTGAAGTACTGATTGACAACGTTGTGTCCTGCTAGGTACCGATATTCACACACAAAGCCGGGACTTGGAAAGAATTACTCCTGCTCATCACTGAACGCTTCCCACTTAACCCTTCCTGCTGTCGCCAGTCGCGGTCACCCTCGGCCAGGATGGGAACCCTCCCCTTTCGGTTCAGCACACCAGCGCTGGATCGGGACTTCCTGCCCCTGTGCTGGCGGGCGGTTACAATCTTTGGTTTCCAGGCTGCTCGGGTGGAGGGTGGGTCACACTCCCACCACCACTAGAGATCCATCGATCTAGATCCATCCTCCCTCTCCCCCTCCCGAGTGCGTGCAAGCACCCTGACCTTTCCTCCCTCCCCAGGTCCAGAACCTTCTGTCTCTGGCTCAGACACCAACATTTCCACCCTCACAACCTTCTGTCATCTTGTCTCACACATCCTTTTAACCCTGTTTGTGCTGGTCTTTTCTCTCAAGCAACATCAGCCCTCACTGCATGTCAATATTCTCAAGCCTTTCTCTTCACGACTCTTTTCTTTCTCAAAGTCTTCTTTTTAGGATATCACTCCCTGTCAAGCTCCCGCCGTGAATATTTCTGCACAATTGAACTTTGTGGGTTTTTTTTTTTTAACTGCTCATGTCTCTCAGGACCCCTCACTGAACGTAATGGATGAGGTTTATTTTTATGATTTGAGAACTACAGCAATGGAATGCCTTCCTTTCTGGAAAGGGCTCTCGACAAATGAGCTTTTCTAAGAATGGCGAGAAGGAAGGTCATTTTCTGAACCTCCATGCGCTTTGGACCGCTGGCTGTGAACCATCGGGAGGACTCTGCAGAGATGGGGCAGGAGTCCCCTTGCCTAGAGCTGGTGACAGATTCTGCAACGGGTTTCAAAGTGGGCAAAAAAGGTGACTGCAATACTCAAGCAAAATAACTCCCTCCACAAATCCTAAAATCCAAGGATGTCGTAAACACATCAAATACTACCCTTTTGTGTTATAAATAACTTCCACACACCAAGAGATGCTTCTATTGAAAGCAAATTTCAAATTTCCTGGAACAATTTTCCTTTTACACATCAGTCCTGTTAATCCCATCCCCAACACACAGTTAGAAAACCAGAAATAAAGTGAGTGAACAGTGAATAAATAAGACACTAACCCACTTATCAAGCTGTCCCACAAAATGAGCCAAAACGAGACTACCGCCTAGAATTTATCAAATTTATTCATAATCCTAGACAGAAGGGAAAATACTCTTCATGCCGGCAGCCTCATAGATGTCAAGTTGTGCAAGAAGGAACACTGCCTGAAAATGCTTCTAAAAATTCTTCTGGTAAAAAAAAAAAAAAAAAATCCCATTTAACATCTAGGTAATAGAAGAAAACTTGATTTCAGATCAAGATTTGATTGTCACTTGATTCTGCAGTCCTGTATGTTGTTACAAGCCTTATTGTTTCATTGTAAATACGCACTTAAATACGCGTCAGGCTAACAATTTCTTAGACTGTTTCAGAAGGGGAGGGAGGCAGCCACGTGTCAACTTCTAAATAACTGGATCTCTTTTACTAGAACTTGGCAATTTGTCACCTCGGTGTGGTTATCACATAACCACAGACTTATTCAGTTACAAATGGCTGCAGGGAGCCTGGTGCCTCACTCACTCATAAAAGTGGTCGGGGGTTGTGGGGGGGGGAAGGAACTACAGTATACTGTTTACTTAACTGTATCATCATTTCCAGTCTTTCATGTGAAGCTTCATAAGCTTTGAGACAATTCATTCTGCCTTTGCTTTCCTAACTCTGACTATTCAGGTGATCCTTCTTCAGAGGTGTACTTGTGACCCCTGAGTTAAAAGTGTAAAAGCAAGCGCATCAGAAGAGAAACAGCCACTCCTCTTTATTTGCAAACCTCTTTAAATAGAGCAAAATAAAAGCAGTCAGATGGGAACTACATGCAATATCCTGTGATAAACCATGATGGAAAAGAACATGAAAAAGAATATATATGCGTATAACTGAGCCACTCTGTTGTACAGCAGAAATCAACACAACATTGTAAATCAACTATACTTCAATAACATTTTTTAAAAATTAAAAAAAATTAAAAGCAGTCGGATGAGTGATGCGTCTGGAACACAGAAGACTTAAACCTCTCCAATGCTTTCGCTAACTTCTCCTGTGCCTATCTTATCTCCACAACTGGAGGGCCAGCAGGACCCTTGCCCCGTTAAATAGAAACACTTCCCAACTCCCAAATGTTTAAACACACCTCTTTCCTTCTGAGTCAGTTGTTTGGAATTAGAATCCGTGATCTTGCAGAAAGAAAGAGCATTTTATTTAATTAGATGCTCAGGCCATCTCATAAAAAGTCTATTTAATGTTTAACATACCCCAAATCTAGTGATAATTATAAATAAAATAATTTGAACCGCAGCTGCCACCTTTATAACACCTATGCCATGGGAGCCACGTGTGGGAGTCCAACATGGCGTGCAGGAACACACCGCAAGGATGGGCTCTCGCCATCCGAGGTTTGAGGGAAACTGCAAAATGCCAAGGGGAAACCCTCTTGCGGTGGGTAGGCCCCCTGCTGTACTTCTAAGTCCCCCCCAGCCAGCTCCCACCCATATCTGAGTACTGTAAAAAGAAAAAAAATCGATAAATTCTTATTGAAATAAATTCTGTACATGTCTTATTTGTTCAATGAACATTCAGAGTCCTCCCTCAGCATCCTCAGGGGACTGATTCCAGGACCCCCTGGGGATACCAAAATCTGTAGAGGCTCAAGTCCTTTATATACAAAGGTGTAGTGTTTGCACATAACCTACGCACATCCTTTGTATACTTTAAATCATCTCTAGATTACTTATAATAACTAATACAACATACATGCAATGTAAATAGTTGTGAATACAATGTAAATGCTATGTAAATACTTATGGCACGTGGTAAATTCAAGTTTTGTTTTCTGGAACTTTCTGGAATTTTTTTTCCCGAATATTTTCAATCCATGGTTGGTTGAACTGGTGGATACAGAACCTGCAGATGTGGAGGGCCTACTCAGTATATAGGACCAGCCGGGCAGAACTGATTAACACATACTCCGTTCTCATCAAGGTGGACTCAGCGGGGAAAGTGAGGTAGGGCAGCACCCAGGAGCAGCCCTGGTGGGGGAAGATTTCACCCAGCCTGCATCTCCGCAGACCCTCCAAGGATGAGGAACAGTTGTTTTCATGGTCTGGGGATACCGGAGTAAAGACGAATGCAAAATATATCACCATAAAAACCTGAGGGCAGGGACTTCCCTGGTGGCGCAGTGGTTAAGAACCTGCCTGCCAATGCAGGGGACACGGGTTCAAGCCCTGGTCCGGGAAGATCCCACATGCCACGAAGCAACTAAGCCCGTGCGCCACAACTACTGAGCCTGCACTCTGGACCCGCGAGCCACAACTACTGAAGACCGCGTGCCTAGAGCCCGTGCTCCACAACAAGAGAAGCCACCGCAATGAGAAGCCCGCGCACCACGATGAAGAGTGGCCCCAGCTCCCCTCAACTAGAGAAAGCCCGCACGCAGCAACAAAGACCCAACGCAGCCATAAATAAATAAATAAATAATAAATAAATAAATAAATAAACCGGAGGGCATATCCATGTGCAGAGAAAACAAAAACTGCTCAGGACAGTTTTGTTCTTAGTGGTGTAGGGCTCTCGATTACCTACTCAAAAATGAAAGGAAGGGCTTCCCTGGTGGCGCAGTGGTTGAGAATCTGCCTGCTAATGCAGGGGACACGGGTTCGCGCCCTGGTCTGGGAAGATCCCACATGCCACGGAGCAACTGGGCCCGTGAGCCACAACTGCTGAGCCTGCGCGTCTGGAGCCTGTGCTCCGCAACAGGAGAGGCCGCGATAGTGAGAGGCCCGCGCACCGCGATGAGGAGTGGCCCCCTCTTGCCGCAACTGGAGAGAGCCCTCACACAGAAACGAAGACCCAACATAGCAATCAATCAATCAATCAATCAATAAATCTTAAAAAAAATAAAAAAAATAAAAAAATAAAGGACGTATATATTTGGGGTGGGGGATGTGCTTCTTTCCAAAAGCCTTTGAAAAATCACCGGATGGTCAGAGCAAAAGTAACACAGCTACCAGATCCGGCTCAGCGAGAGGCAGGCAGTTCAAGGTGTGCTTCTTTAAGACACTGCCTGGGCTAAATATGCCTTTTTACTTGTTACAAAGAATCTTCACATAAGCCACCACTTTTGAGCCTCCCAACCCTTCAAAGAGGTGGAAAGGAGAGGAACTCCGTTTTGTGATGAGAAAACAGCATTTAGAGAGGTGAACAGAGATCCCCAGGCCCGGCAGGCAGCCTCGAAGGGACGAGAATCAAACCTGGGGATGACCTAACACCTCTTCCACTATGTCAAGCTGCATCCCTGATGCAAACCAAAATTCTCAAGTACTTTTTCTGGTACTATATGCCGACCTCAAAACAAATGCAGCTCAACTACCAAAATAACTAATAATATGTCTGACTTAGTAAGGAGTAATCGCTTCACCTTTTGAAGTGCATAAACCTTTCCACAATAGTGCTACAACAAGATACTAATTAAATACTCTAGAAGCAAAGAATGAACACACCTCCAAACAACAAGCAAACCAGACTAGGTGATGTCTGTTACCCACAGTACACATCACCACTGCATGCAAGTGACAGAAATACATGGAAGAACAAACAAGTTCTTTTAAATCAGGTCCACTGGGACATCTAGGGCTTTTCCTGTTTGGTTCTTACCTTAAACCTATCTTCACACCAAGTTGGAAATTAAAATTCTTTGCCTAATTTTCCCTAACCACATGGCCTTAGACGTGAGCTAGCTGGTTCTATGTAATTACGAAGGCAGAAATAACAGACACAGCAAATGTCTATCCTACAAACAGAAACTATGGCTTTATTTCAAGTGTCTATGAAGCCTATACCAAGCCACCAAAACCAGAAATAAAAACAGAGGCCCTCAAATTCCCAAAAAGCCACATCCTCTAACTGCGATGCAACAAAATTAGTACAAACGTTCACCCCAAACACCGGCCACTTGGAAGTTAAGACACTCATCCTATTTGCCGTTAAGAATACATCCAGGGGCTTCCCTGGTGGCGCAGTGGTTGAGAATCTGCCTGCCAATGCAGGGGACACGGGTTCGAGCCCTGGTCTGGGAAGATCCCACATGCCGCGGAGCAACTGGACCCGTGAGCCACAACTACTGAGCCTGCGCGTCTGGAGCCTGTGCTCCACAACAAGAGAGGCCGCGATAGTGAGAGGCCCGCGCACCGTGATGAAGAGTGGCCCCCGCTTGCCGCAACTAGAGAAAAGCCCTAGCACAGAAACGAAGACCCAACACAGCCATAAATAAACAAATAAATAATTAAAAAAAAAAAAAAAAAAAAAAAGAATACATCCATGGGTTTCCCTGGTGGCGCAGTGGTTAAGAAGCCGCCTGCCAGGGCTTCCCTGGTGGTGCAGTGGTTGAGAATCCGCCTGCCAATGCAGGGGACACGGGTTCGAGCCCTGGTCTGGGAAGATTCCCACATGCCGCGGAGCAACTGGGCCCGTGAGCCACAACTACTGAGCCTGCGCATCTGGAGTCTGTACTCCGCAACAAGAGAGGCCACGATAGTGAGAGGCCCGCACACGGTGATGAAGAGTGGCCCCCGCTCGCCGCAACTAGAGAGAGCCCTTGCACAGAAACGAAGACCCAACACAGCCATAAATAAATAAATAAATAAATAAATAAATAAATAAATAAATAAATAAATAAATAAATAAATAAAAAAGAATCCGCCTGCCAGTGCAGCGGACACAGTTTTGAGACCTGGTCCTGGAAGATCCCGCATGCCGCGGAGCAACTAAGCCCGTGCGCCACAACTACTGAGCCTGCGTGCCACAACTACTGAAGCCCGCGCACCTAGAGCCCGTGCTCCCAACAAGAGAAGCCACTGCAGTGAGAAGCCAGTGCACCGCAACGAAGAGTAGGCCCCGCTCACCGCAACTAGAGAAAAGCCCGCGCGTGCGGCAACAAAGACCCAACGCAGCCATAAATAATTAATAAATAAAATAAATACATTTTTAAAATAAATTAAAACTATTTAAAAAAGAATATATCCATTCACACACAGACTGAGAGAGGAAAGAGAAAAACGTGGCATGTTTAAAATCTGTTTACAGTAAGCAAAGAAACATTTTAATAATAGTTTTTTAAAGAAGATTACTTAAAGAATCCTTATTATAAAAACACAGATGCCCATAGAACAACACACAAGGAAAAGACCACTGGTTACCAGTCCCTAAACCACGAGGTGCTGCGGCAAAAACAGCCTCCCTTTCTGCGCCCCAGTTTCATCCCCTTTCAGCTCCCTTCTTATATTCTGGTGTAAGAGTCAACTTCATGAGCAGATCCCCAGTTGCCCTGCTCAATACTGAGCAGCTGAAAACTCAGTAAACATTCACAGACTAAAAGAATTTTAAAATATACATATGTTAAAGGATTGGCTTAATAATTATTGTATCTAAACACAATGAAATATGATATAGACATTTAAAATGATAAAGTGCAAACACATTTATTCACATGGAAAGATTTTTCATAACTTAATGGTTAATAAAGCAGATTACAAAAAGTTTATATAGAAGAAACACCTTTTTTCTCTCCTCTCTCTCTCATTCTCTCTCCCGCATACACATACTACGTTTAAAAATCTGTGTATAGGGACTTCCCTGGTGGCGCAGTGGTTAAGAATCCGCCTGCCACTGCAGGGGATACGGGTTTGAGACCTGGTCCCGGAAGATCCCACATGCCGCGGAGCGACTAAGCCTGTGCGCCACAACTTCTGAAGCCTGCGCACCTAGAGCCCGCGAGCCACAACTACTGAGCCCACGTGCCACAACTACTGAAGCCCGCACGCCTAGAGCCTGTGCTCCGCAACAAGAGAAGCCACCGCAATGAGAAGCCCGCACGCCGCAACGAAGACCCAACGCAGCCCACCCCCCAAAAAATCTGTGTACAAGTTGGACAAACATGAGCTAGTAACAAGAATTATTTTATGATTATGGAATAACTTTTATACGTTCAAGATGTGAGAAAAGGGAAAACATTTTTTCTATGGTCAATTAATTTGCTATTGCTTCAGAGTTGTACAGAAGTTTGTCAAGCTCATTGTCTGGTCCCTCACACACAGTGACCACTCAATCTATACTACAGGCCCACTTCTCCAGGGTATCACAGTCCTGGCTGACGGCAGTTCTAGACCTGGCCAACTAGCTCAGCAAGCCATCTGCCTGATATTCAAATTGGAATTAAAACAGCTAAGAGAAGGCACGGTGCTCTTTACTTGTCAGCGTCTGTAACTTAAGTGTCTGTTAAGTGAAAACATTTCTCACAGTTTTATTACCTAGTTTTAAATTACGTGGAACCTGCCTGCCATAAAGAAAGGAAGTTCCCAGTAAAACTGACAGAATAAAGTTTTCAGAACTTAAAAGGGAATCTATCCACATTTATCTTACTTTCAAAGAAATGAAAATAGATCTAACCCGTTGCATCACAAGGTAATAATTAACCCCCAAATTGCTAGTCTGTAGGGCAATGGAAGTAAAGACTTAACTATTTCAGTCTGGAAAAACGAGTAAATCATACCTTCTACTTACCTGTGATGGCAACGTCTTGGTTCTGGACTTGTCTGGCCACAAACTGTTACTTCACAGCAGAGGCAGGGCCTTTCACAGCAGCCTTGGCAGTAAGAAGGTAAAGGACGAAATGATTACAACGATATGTCCTCTGGATTCTCCCCAACTCTCCACCACCTTGAAAGAGGAAAGTCACCGTGACCCTGCGTCTTCAACGGCTACGGTGTGGCAGGGTCGTCCCCAGGAAAACCCTGCCACCCCCTCCCGGCCCCACGCACCCCTTCCCAAGCAGCCCTGGGGGAGGAGGGGCTCCCCGGTTTGGGGAGGGGTGGCTGGGATGGGGGTAGGCATGCAGCCCCGAACGTCCCAGAGAGCCCCGCGAAATCCAAGGCATTATACAACCGTGGACTTTTCTTAGAAAGAACCTTGACATTCGGGGCACGGCTCCAGCCTTTAAAACTTAAAAAGGCGAGGAAAGCACAGGCGCGCAGTTGTTCCCTGTTAGTCTGGGGAGGCCGTGCGGGCAGAACCGACCCTCCGGACTTCCGCCAACACCGCCCTGCGCGGCCGGGGACTCGGGGAGACCCGGGCGCGGACGCCCCGCGCCAGACCCGCGGGCCCCGGGATCGGGAGGACGTCCCGCGGCGGAGACTGCCCTGGGCTCGCCCGGCCCGGCCCGTCTGGGTCGCGCGACTGCGCCAGGCGCAAAGTGGGGCAGTTCCTCAAAGGTGGACTAAGCCGCGTGTGAGTCTCTCCCGTAGTACCTCGGCCGCCAGGCGCACGAGGGTCAGTCTGCCGGGACCTCCGGCTACCTGGCCTAGGGGATCCCCGGCGTTCTCGGGAAACGCCCCCAGTCGGTGACGCCCAAGCTCGACCACGCAGAAGGAAGGGCGCGCCTGATGCCCCCGCCTGGTGGGCCTTCTCTCCGGGGGGACAACCTGAGGACCCAGTGTCTCTGAGGTCCTGGGTCTCGACCTCTGCCCAGGTCCCAGCCCCAGCGACAGCTGTGAACGCCGAGGCTCCGGGCAGGCCACGGGCGCGCGGAAGGAGGCCGAGCAAGGGGCGGCCCCCTGAGCCCCGGGATCCCCGGCACGAGCCCGCGGCAAGCGCCCTCGCCCCGCGCCCCGGGCCCCGCGCATGCGCCGCCCGGCCCCTCCCAGTCCGCCGCCGCTCTGGGTCTCGAGGTGGGGGGAGCCCGGCCCCCGAGCCCCCGCGCGCGCCCGCCCGCCGCCTGGCACCTGGGGCCGCGGCCCTCCGCCTGCCGGTCCGCCGCCTGCCGGTCCGCGGGGCGAGCGCGCCGAGGGAGGCGGCGCCGGGCAGGGCGCTAGCGGCCGCCTCCGCCCCCGCCGCTCGCTGCCCCCGCCGTGGGGCCGTCGCGTCCCCGGCCCATGCCCGGCGCCGCCTCCCCGCGACCGTGCCAGCCGCGCCCCCGCGGCACGCGCCGCCCCTCCGTCCCCCGCCCCGGCCGGGCCGCTGGGGCGGCTCGCGCGGGTGGCCCGCCGGGAAGCCCCGCCCCGCGCGGGGACACAGCCCCCGGACGGCGGCGCCCGATTGGATGCCCGCGGGGGCGGGGGTGGGGCCGCTCTCGGGGGCTCCCACCGCCGGCCCCACTGCTGCAGCACCTGGGGGAAACTGAGGCCGGGGAGGCGGAGGGACCGCCAAGGTCACCGGGCGGGTGGGCACAGCGCCGCGATGGCACACCGCGTGCCGCTGGGGATCGGCCCCGCGCATTGGGAAGGGCTGAAGTCTAGGAGGGGCGGGCGCGAGGCTGCGGGAAGGGTGGAAGTTCCCGTCCGGGGCCCAGGCCACGCTGGCGAGGCCCCTCCTCCCTCGGGGAGCCCGGCTCTGCCAGTCTGTGCGATGAGCTGGTCTAGACCGGGCACCTAAGCGCGGGTGCCCTCGAGTCTGGGGAGAGCGCGGGGCTGGGGGCGGGCGGGGAAGGACCTTGTCCGGGGGAGCCCAGAATGCAAGAGAAGAAAGGGAACGCAAGCTGGGAGGACGCGTCAACAGGTGGCGGAGTTGCCGCGACGAGTGCGGCGGGCGGGGGACCCAGAAGAGTGAAGGGCAAAGGGGCCGGGCGCCGGGAAGAGCTGTCTACTCCGACCAACCGCCCTCCCCCCCAGCCCACCCCACCCCGGGCTGTCAGGGAGCCTGCCCCTCCCCCCATGCGTCAAGGGTGAGGGGCTGACTTTGTGCCCAGCCGAGGCGCTGGGCTTCTGCCAGCGCAGGGGGGAGGTCGCGGCCCGGCAGCCAATGGCGGAGAGCAAGAGCGAGAGCTGCAAAGCGGCTTTGTTTGCGCGGCGACGCCCGAGCTCCTCGCGCGGAATGCACAAAGCCCCCGGTGCCTGCGCATCAGGACGGCGCTCCTGCGGGAACGAAATGTGTGCTATGCCAGCTCCGCTCCTTGCCCTCCCGCTGCTCCGGCCACTGTTCTGTTTGTAGCGGCGAGCGCCCAGGAGGACCTACTCCGGGCCCGAAACAGCTCCAAACAAATCGCCGCACTACACCGAGACGCTGGAGACTCGGCCGTACCGGACCCTTTCACCTATGTCTTAAGCTCACCCTTGTTGATTGGCCCCATACCTGTGATGAACTTTGCCCCACCCAGCAGACACCCACATAACCTTCCCACTAACACATTGACAAGCCCAACTCTTATTGCACGTGCTATATAGCAATGGACAATTTTTGTATTCTGTTTCAGAGTTTATGAAGTGATCCGTGTCCATTATATCCTGGATATCTCATAGGCTGGGCAGGCAACAGTATTATTTATTTATGCAGCTAGGGGCCCCTACCGAGCTCATGTCCTCATGAGGGCATCCGGTCTCAGAAATGTCACCTGACATACCCCAGATCCCATGCTGTCAAGAACCAAGAGTGCAAACAAGGGGTGTCGACTTCTTTTCCCAGATGCACCACGATGGTCTGCCACAAACCCAGTTAAATCCGGCACTTGGAAAGGCCTGGTAAAAATTGTTTTGAACAAGGGCAAAGGAAGCTGCATAGGGGTCAACAGAGTACTGTGTACACCCAGCAGACATAAAGATATGATGTTCTTGGGTTCTTGGGGCTCCCAAGGTTTTAGGGAGAGAAAACTTGTTTTTCACGCATGTGACGAAATCTATCACCTTTGAACAAATGCTCTCAGCCCGTCCCTTGCCTCCCCTTCCCCAGGAAGAAAGGAGAAGGATGCTCAGAACATTTTCTCATGGGAATATTCATGAAAGGGCTCCATACATGCTGCCCCCAGGGGACCGTGTGTTCCTGTTTACCTTGAGCAGACTTCTGTTAGCCGTGAAAAACATGTCACACCCAGGAGGAACTGTCACAAAGGACATCCCCCTCCCTGCCCCCAGCTCCTGGAAGTCCCCCCCCCCAACCACCGCCTTCAGCACTGATGAAGCGTGGGCAGTACAACAACCTAGACAGTCTCCTGTGCAGGGACTGAGCAGAAACTTGTGACTTCAGGGACAAATCAGTGCTCTTGGATATGCATCTGAGCAACACCTGAGTTCCTCAGGTTCCTTGGTAAGTACTTGGAGCACTTGGGGGCCCGTGCGTCTTAGTTCATAGCTTCCATTTATTTGGCGCTGATGCTGTTTCGGCTCCTGTTTCACATTTTCTAATCTTGAAGATGTTTGGAGAAATAATTATTCTTGTGCCCACATTACAATAGGGAGACTGAGGAGCAGAGGCCCCCCGCCCCCTGCACCAGGTCACACTGGCCAGTTGCAGAGCCCAGGAATGCAAGCGGGTCTGTCCTGCCCACACCTGCCCTGCTGAGCCACTTCCGGATGTTCCCAATCCCACTAGAGCAGCCGAGGCTCTCCCTTGGCCTCCAGGGGGGAAATCAGGAAGCGGGACATTCAGGAGAGGAGAAGGGGGTAGCTAGAGGAGGCTCCTGCCACTAGATACCAGGCAGCAGGTTAGACCCTGAATGTGCAAGCAGGTGATGTCAGCCATCTGTGTTCAGAAGCTGGCCTTGACCACTGCAGGGGCGAAGTGTCTCCCACAGGTCTTGGGTCCAGGCACCAGACAGAAGTCTGTCTGTTTGCCGTGCAGTTTAGGTAAGCCCTTTTCCAGGAACTGTCCAAAGACTCTGTGGATCACTTGTTTGCCCTTTGCTGATGTGCAAAGCCTCCCGATGAGACGGAGTTTGTGCTTCTGGGGTGTCATTGGCCGGGGCAGTGGCCTCTGATCTCCTGGAAGTGTGCCCTCTGGTCAGGTGGTGGAAGTCAGCGGGGACAGAGGACACAGACTAAGAAAGGGAGAGTTCACTGTCGGCAAGTCCAGAGCTGCTCTGTGGCCCACTGCTGGCCCTCAGCAGGGACCAACCATGGGCGTGTGCGTGGCTGCCATTCTAGTACTGATGGCAAAGCCTCAGGGGTCCAGGCAACAGCGTCTTGCCACACAAGTGAAGGCACAGAACTCACAATCATCCCAAAAGCAGCTGGGTTCATCCTCATTTTGCAGAGGTAGAAACCAAGGGAACGACATCCTTTGGCCAAGGTCTCCAAGAGGGAGCAGGAACCTGGCTCTCAGACTCCAAACCCACTCTACCATCTGCACCAGCCTCGGGTAACCCCAGGGCGTGGCCGTCTGGTCCCGAAGTCTGTGCTCTCCTGGCCTGATAACCCGGCTGCCTCTGGTAGACCCGGGAGCACACTGTGAAGGGTCAGTCTGGGCCCCAGATCTCCAGGGGGTGAGCGGCTGACAGCAGCATCACGTGCACAGGGCTGCGGCAGGAGAAAGAGGCCACATGCAAGGGGAGAGTGGAAATGGTACAAGCCAGGCGGAAGTGGGCAGTGACCTGTAGCCTGGTGGGTTGTTTGTCTTGACTCCATCAGATCAATAACAAATAACAAATGATACATGTTTTTTTTTTAATTAATTTATTTATTTTTGGCTGTGTTGGGTCCTCGCTTCCACGCGAGGGCTTTCTCTAGTTGCGGCGAGCGGGGGCCACTCTTCATCGCGGCGCGCGGGCCTCTCACTATCGCGGCCTCTCTCGTTGCGGAGCACAGGCTCCAGACGCGCAGGCTCAGTAGTTGTGGCTCACGGGCCCAGTTGCTCCGCGGCATGTGGGATCTTCCCAGACCAGGGCTCGAACCCGTGTCCCCTGCATTAGTAGGCAGATTCTCAACCACTGCGCCACCAGGGAAGCCCAAATGATACATGTTAACCAAGTGTTATCACTGAAGCAGAGCAGGTGGTGGTGGGTAAAGCTACGCGCTCACTTGAGGTCCGCAGGGTCTGGAGCCTTCTGCAGGCCCAGCAACGGGTGCTGTCATAGACACCGGGCCCCTTTGATAGCTAACCTGTCCCCAGCCAAAGTTTACAGACTGGCTTTGCTACAGGCCTCACCTGCGCGTGGGTCTCTGTCTCTGATATCTGTCTCTGTCGTTCTTGAGATGCCCAAGGCAGCTCACCGGCAGCAACGCTCCCCCGCCTGCCACCATCCCTCCCCAGAGTCAGATTCCCTCCGCATTAGCACGGGCTATTCCAGCCCAGGTGGCTTAAGCTCCCTGGGACAGGCTGGGTCACTGATATCTTTTGCCTGGTTCAGAGCTTGGGCTGGAGCTTCAGAAGCTGGGTGACCTGGAAGGTGAGTCTCACCGTAAAGCTGATATATAGATGAATTTGGTCAATAAAGGGCGCCCTGCTCTGCTGGAGACGAAGTTTGCAATTATCTGACCCGGATGAGGGTCCCCGACTGCGAATTGCACTGTGGTGGGTGGGTGAGGTCGGGGGGCGGTTATGTGCAGAGATAAGACAGGTGTGTTGACCCACAAATGCATAATAAATGCAGGTATCTGTGGGCCTCACTGCCTCTGCCTGGGACACCCCCCCCCCCCAATTCCTTCATGAAATTAGTAGACAGAACCTGGGGTTTGAAGTCAAACAGACCTGGATTCAAGTCGTTGCTCTGCCTTTTACTTGCGCTGTAACCTTAGGCAAATGACTTGACCTCCTGTCTGAACTTCCTCCTCAATAAAATGGGGCAGCGTTGCTGAGCTCCCCGGGCCCTGGGGTGAGAATTAGGAAGGAGCGTGTAGGAAGTGCAGGGACAGGACCTGATAGGTGGGTCACATTTGAGACTTGGTGATCACCTGCTTGAGGGCTCTGCCAAGGGTCACCTCCTCCAGGAAGCCCGCTTGGCATCCATCCCAGCCGCAAAGCTGCCCTCTTCCCTGTGTTGCCACCACATCCCACGTGGCTTTTGTCTGGTTCAGCACTGTCTTCACAGTGCCTATCTCCCTGCCTGCCTTGCCACTCAGAATAGCCGACACGATTGAGTCCTTGAACCTCTCCGACATCAGGTGAGGTGCCTGTTTCTCGCTCCCTCTCGAGATGCTCAGGTACCTGCTGGTACCTGCATTTTACGGAAGAGTCCCGCCAGCCAGTCGAGGCAGCATGACCTCTGCCCCTGGCTGCCAGCTCCCTCCCCCGGGCCTTCATCCCTGGGTGCAGCACAGGGCCTGGAACCCACACCACCAGGCCCCATAATGTGTGAGGGAGCGGCCAGCATGTCTGTCAGCATATCCAGGCCTTGGTTTTCACTAAAATGAGGAAGTGGACCGTGGTCCTCAGTCCCCTGAAGGGACAGGCCACATTTGACGAAATGTTCCCTGTCTGTGGCAAAATGGGCAAAAGAGCCAGGGACTTTGTGAAGAGTTTTCTGTAAAGCTAGTCACCTTAAAGAAATACCCTCTTTCTCCCTGGGTGTGTCCTTGACACTTTTAGTTATTGTTGAAAATGCCTTTTCTTACTAAAAGTGTCTCAGGTGAGGTGCTGATAATAGCTTACAGGGATGGTGTGTCTTGACTTGACAGCCCCATGTCTGTCCCCAAAGCTGTGTGAAATGTTGGTTTGTCAGCCCAAAGTCAGGGCCGAACTGCCCAGGTGAGCTCTGTTTACCGATAAACACAAAGCAAGTTGCAAAGGCCTCCTGACATTCTTCCAGTCTTCTTGCCCAGCTCTCTCTTCCAGATTTACTTATGATATTTATTTTCACGTCAACACCTCGGCTTGTGTTGAGACTTGCAGCTGGGAATATAAAATCCTACGGGAGGGCCTGATTTTGATCTTTGACAAAGTGAGGGAGCAGGGTGTGGGCAGCTGCCTCGGGAGCCTCCAGGGGTCAAACCCACTCGGAGCCCCAGCTCACATGCCATCGGGTACCCTCAGGGCGGGGGCCAGGCCTGGGGATGAGCGTTCCCTCTGCCTGGGAGCCTGAGGTGTGCAGGGGAGGGTTTTCATTGGAGGCCGGAGGGAAGCTGAAATCTACATGCGGGAACACTCTAGAAGGTGCCAGTGGCATGAGGCAGAGGACACAGGACCAGCACCCTGGCAGGCGGGGTCCTTAGTGGCTGGTGGAAAAGACAGACTGGGGACTGTAGACCCGTCAGTTCATTTCTCTAAGTTGAAATATTAGATGAAATCAACTTTCTGGGCAAGCGTTACTGCTGAGTTTAATTTGAAAACAACCCCTCCCTGCAAAGGGATCTAGTGATTGCTAAATAGATGCCAAGGACTGAGCTGGTGCTTTCCAAGCGTGACACCCGTTTCACCATCCAGCGCTCCCAGCCCTGATTTCTGCCAGGAGAGCAAGGTGGGCTGTACCCCCTTTGTCCCCGACTCCCTGGCCTCCAGCTTAATATGAGGGAGAGTCCCTGATTTGTTGCCTCCTACCTTGACTTCTGTCCTTACATGTCCCTTCCCCGTCAAGGTCAAGGCCCAGCCTTTCCAGACGGGCAAAGGCCCTCGGGGCAAAATCGGCTGCAGCGCCGTCGGGCCATTCCTGCACCCCGCCAGACTTGGCCTGGAGGTTCTCCACTATCTTGGCCACTCTTAGAGGCTTTTAGCATAATTTTTAATTTTAATTTTTTTGTCAAGATAAATACAATTAGGAAATGCCCTTTTGATCATTTTTTATCTTGTATAAGATCGTTACAATATTGATTTGTTAGACTTGTTTACATATTAAATTATAAACATTTAATTTACTATATATATTGCAAATCATGATTTCCAGTTTAATTTTATTTTATCTTTTTTTTAATCGTATGCAAGGTTTTTCTTTTTTTGTATGGTGAATATTTTAAAAAATTTTTTATTGGAGTACAGTTGCTTTACAATATTGTGTTTCTTTCTGCTGTATAGCAAAGTGAATCAGTTATACGTATACATATATCCACTCTTTTTTAGATTCTTTTCCCATATAGGTCATTACAGAGTACTGAGTAGAGTTCCCTGTGCTATACAGTAGGTCCTTATTAGTCATCGTCTTATATGTAGTACTGTGTATATGTCAATCTCAACCTCCCGGTTTATGCCTCTCCCCGTTTTCCCCCGGTAACTATAAGATTGTTTTCTACGTCTGTGCCTCTGTTTCGTAAATAAGTTCATTTGTACCAATTTTTAGATTCCACATATAAAAGATATCATACAATATTTGTCCTTCTCTATCTGACTTATTCACACAGTATGACATAACATAATTTTTTAAATGACTTTTTTATTCTAAATTTTTACTTGTTTCTAGAGACAGAGAGTCAGTCCAAATAATCTGGCCTGCCATTACTGGACCTAGAAGCTTAAACCATTGTTTCAATCATCGGTGATATTCATTTATCTTCCCATTCAGGTGTTAAACAGCTCGAAGACTGGGTCTGCGTGTTCCTACCTCATGCTCTGCATGTACCCAGCTCTCCTGGCACAGAGGAGATGGCAACTAATCAGGGATTTTTGAGCACGTCCCTTAAGGGTGCTGTTGATCCCGAGGAAAGCAGGTGGGTAACTGCCCCTCTTCCTGGGCAGAGGGTCAGGTGCCCGGAGCCCCCTCCTGGCTCGGCTGCCTGGAGAGGGTGTTGATGATATGCCCACTGGATACAGGGCACTCTGTGCTCAGCACTGCTCAGCCCCAAGCAGCCCTGAAGGCAGCTGCCCTTCTCCCGGCTCCCAACTGTGAAAACTGAGGCTGAGAGGCTGACCCATTGCCCTGAGCCTCATACCTGGGAGCTGCAGGCCTGGGCCTGGTGCCTGTTGGCCTGGCTCACGTGTCCTCACTTTTTCCACTGTGCCTACTTCTCCCCTCCCGGGCTCTGTGACCTTGGATAGCCATGACCGTCCTGCATCTGTTCCCTACCGACCGTAAACTGAGAGGCAGGCAGGGCTGGATGATCTCAAAGTCCCCTGCCAGCTCAGGACTCTGCGTTGTGCTCAGGGGTGTGACCGTGCCAGGCCCCAGAGGCCAGCTGCCAGGCCCCAGAGGGAGGCATTTTTTCCTGCCTTGCTGGGGGAAAGCAGACACATGACTCTTCCGGCTGAGCTCTTGTGTGAATTACCATCAGCGACTCATCTCATGCTCTGCGCTTCGGAAATGCTTTTGGGACCAGCCTCCAGGCTTGGGATCTGCCTCCAAGTTTGTGGCCTGGGGGGAAATCAGCTTCCTTTTTAGCTTGGAACCTCACAGGCCAAGGCTGGTCAGCTGAAAGTCACCCACCTCTGCTTCTGCAAACACACGGCAGACAGACTGTGCCGTGTCTCATCCCAACCCCGTACCAGGGAGGACACACTCACTGGGCCTTCCTACCCTCCACTTCCTCTTCTGGGGACTCCTCCAGGTCTGCCTGCAGCTTTGGTCTAAAAACATGCTCTGGCTTCTTGTTGGAAACAGTAGAGGTGAGAGATCCTGTCGGTAAGAGGAAGAAGTTACCCAATGGGGCATGCTTTGGCCAATTAACAGAACAACGGGAACCCCAGCTGGCTGCCCCATGCATCCCCCCTCTCATGCACCAGGATATTAGGGAAACAGAAGGCTGCCTCCCAGTCGGACCTGGGCCCCCTCACCCAGTAGCTCCTGCCCCTTTTGGAAGGCAGCCAGAGAAGTCGGCTGGGGAAGGGCTTCTTGGCAGGACCTGAGGTCCAACTGGAACTTTCTGGACTGGGGGGTTCCTTCAGGGCAGGACCCCATGGAATCCTTGCTGTGCCCCTGGGTCCAGGCCCAGGCCCTGAAAGGAAGGCTCAGGCAGCCACGGGGGTGACACTGGGCCCATCCCTGAGAGAGGCTCCCTGTCGCCCTCAGCCATTTTGGTCAGGGAGCAAGGCCAAGCTAAGAGTCTGAGCTCTAATCCCACCTCTGCTGGGTGAACTTGGCCAGTTGCCTCACCTCTCAGCTCCTCAGTTTCTTTGTGGGGAGAATTAAGGCTTCCCTTGGAGGGTCACTGTCAGGGTCAGAGGCAATGAAGGTCAGCATGGCTGCAGGCCCCTGACTCCGCCCCCAACTCTGCTGGTCCTGCCCTTTCTGCTAGGCCCTCATTTCTCACTTCCCTTATCCTCCAGCCACCAGGCTCTGTCCCGCCTGCACAGCGCCCCCCCGTCCCCCATATCCCTGCACTGCTGGCAGCCTGATAGGGCCGGGCAGAGCCCCTGGGCCTGACACCTGGGGTCAGCCAAGGTCACATCCCCACCTCTCTCTCCAGCCTCTCTGCTTGCAATCTACCATGTCCAATGTGCTTTTACTTCTGCAGGGCATCTCCTCCTCCCGCTTCTGTTTTTCCTTTCATGTACCACCTCTTCCAGGAAGACCTCCCAGATCTCCCCTCTCTGGGCTGTGTTCCTTTTCTGAGCTCTCTCAGCCCCAGTGCCTCTGCTGATCTCTGTGTGTTATACTAGTCTGTTTACTAATCTGTCTCCCTCACTAGATGGGAAGTTTCTTGGGGATTAGGATCTTATCTGAGATTATTAACATCAATAACAGCAACAGAAATGATGAACTTTTAAAAAATCCTTTTTAAAAAAAATTTTACATCCTGCATGTTCAGATCTAGCAATGCCCAGCTACTCTGTGCAGAAGACTTTCGCTAGTGATTGCTTTTATTCATACTGCAGTCTTATTTTATAGTGAAATATATCACAAATGCATTCTATAATTTTGCTTGTTTTTAATATGATGCATATTGTATTCGCTATAGTTAAATAAACTATTTTTCACATAGTAATTTTTAATTGCGGTAAAATATACATAACATAAAATTTTCCATTTTTAAGTATATGGTTCAATGGCATTAAGTACATTCACGTTGTTTGCTACCTTCACCACCATCCAGAACTTTTTTCATCTTTCCAGACTAAAACTCTGGACCCATTCAACTGTAGCTCCCCATTTCTCATTCAGGATTTTTAGCTGCTATAAAAGAGATTTTTGGAACATTTGGTGAAATCAGAATGAGGTCTGTCCTCTAGATAGTGTCACATCGGTGTCAACTTCTTAATTTTAATCATTGTATGGTGGTTGTATAAGATAGTGATTCTTAAACATTTTGGTTTTATTACTCCTTTATCCTCTTAAAAGCTATTGAGAACCCCAAGGCGTTTTGTTTCTGTGGGTTATACTTGTCTATATTTCTGGTATTAGAAAATAAAACTGAAAAAAACTTTAAGTATTTATTAATTCATATAAAAATAACACTAATAAGCCCTTCATACCTTATCATATGCAACATTTTATGAAAATGATTCTAATTTTCAAAGCCCCACCAAATTTTAAAAAACATTTTTTCAAATCCCCTTAACGTCTGGTTTAATAGAAGGTAGCTGGATTCTCTGTCTGCTTCTTCCTCTTTTTTTTTTTTGGATGACTCCTATTTTTTTAAAATTTATGTTATCTAAGTATCGTTGATTTACAATGTACAGCAAAGTGACTCAGTTATATATATACATATTCTTTTTCATATTGTTTTCCATTATGGTTTCTCACAGGACATTGAATATAGTTCCCTGTGCTCTAACAAGTAGGACCTTGTTATTTATCCTCACGTCTGCTTCTGCGATCAATCTCTTGCAATCTGTCATTTTTGTCGACCTCTGTGAAGAAAATCTAGCAGGTGGAAGAAGGGGTGTAATTTAATAGTGAGTTCAGGTAATTGTGGGTATTCTTTGACACTGCCCCTAAATTCAGCAAGTGGATGTTTCTTTTCTTTTTTGATATAACACTTTATTGCAGTATAATTCACATGCCATAAAATTCATTCTCTTAAAGGGCACGATTCCCATGGTCTTTAGTACCTCACAGAGGCCCAGCCCTCACCACTGTCTACTCTTCCCGTGGCCTGGAGGGTGTTTGAAGGAGTGAGCTCAGCCCAGGGGAAAATCGGGACTCCTGCCCCCAAACCTGATAGGAAGACAGCACGGAAGGGGAGTTGCCAGGAAGACAGGAGTCCGGTTAGGAGAATCCTCAGGCCCCCAGACAGGCTGACACCGAGCCCTTCTCCCCTCCTAAGGCCACACGGGAGGAGGGGCTTCAGCACGGTTGACCATAAGCACGGAAGAGAGAGCATCCCCCGCGCCCAAAGTGGTAGGGCTGATTTTGTGTCCGCTGGGAGGGGGATATATCAATACGAAGCCTCTGAGAAACGCGGAAAGAATTCGTGAACTGTCGTTAAGTGAGATGAGAGAAGCATGCGGAGGTCAAGAGCTCAGCCATTGTGTGAGTGGCCTGTGGCTGCTATAACAAACGACCACAAACATAATGGCTGAAAACAACCCGGGTTTATTCTCTTGCGGGTCCCGAGGTCAGAGTCTGACGTGGGTCTCACGGAGCCAATGTCAAGGTGTGGGCAGGGCTGAGTTCCCTCTGGAAGCTCCAGGGGAGAATCCGTTTCCTGCCCTTTTTCAGCTTCTAGAGGCGCCCACGTTCCTTGGCTCGTGGCCCCTTCCTTCTATTTCCAAGGCAGCAGGGTAGCATCTTCCAATCTCTCTCTGACTCTGACCTCCTACTTTCTCTCGTGACCCTTGTGATGACCTTGGACATACAGAGAAAATCCAGGAACATCTCCCCATCTCAAGATTCTTAACTAATCCCATCTGCAAAGTCCGTTTTGTCATAGAAGGCAGCGTATTCACAGATAATGGGAATCAGGATGTGGACACCTTGGGGGGCGTTATCGTGGTGACACCACAGTGGTCGAGAGCGTGGCCACTGGAGCAGACTGGCTCTGCCATTTGCTGCCTGTGGGGCCTTGGACAAGTCATTTCACCTCCCCACGCCTCAGTTTCCCCATCTGTAGAGAGAAGATAATGACAGTCCTACCCATCAGGCTGCTGGAAGGGTCAGTGAGGTCACATCCATACATTCTTCAGGGCAGGCCGGGCACTCGACAAGGGCTGGGTGGAGGTTTGCACTTGTGGGACCATCAGAGCTACAAGGGGGTTGGACTTTATCGGCCGTGGGCCTGGGGCAGGGGCCAGATGCCCTCTGCAGCCCAGGAATCTGACCTTGATAGGGCACAAGCGGCCCTCCAGCCCCCTGCTTGGGCTGCTCTGCTTGGCTCTGAGTGATAAATGTGCAGCCCTGGAGGGCAGGCTCATCTGTGTCCCAGAGCCCGCAGGTCCAGCCACCTTCTCCCGCCTCCCCCCGGGGGAGCTTCCCGAGGAGCTGGGAAGGAGCCTGGGGGTGGCACCCAGGCAGCAGGCCACAGGGAGGTGTCCCGGTTCAACCCCCTACTGTGCAGGTGGGGAGACGAGAGAAGGACGAGCCAGCTAAGGTGGCGCAGCTGCTACTGGTCTCCTGACTCCCGGCCCCCTGCTGTTTCCACAACCCCCTGTGGCAAATGTCGAGGGATGTGGGTAGTGGCCATGTTTCTGGAACCTCCCCTGGCCACGGCCCATGTAGCTGAGGAGGGACCGCCCCCTGAGATCACCCATCCATCTGTCCGTCGCCCCCTCCGAAGGGCAGTGCTGGTCACACCCACACTCGAAGACCCTCAAGCGTGCCCTGGGAGGGTGCAGGAGGGCAGGGAGTGGCTGGGGGCACCATGGCCACACACGGCTTTTTCTTGGATTTAACACGTTTACATGAAAGGACTTGAGTTTCCTTCAGTGTTACGTCCTCCCGTATCACTGGGAAGTCACGGGCGCTGAGTGTACACTTGGAGCGTGAGTCATCCATTGGCCGAGTGGTGGAGAAGAGACGGAATCAGAATTTCCCCGTCCCACCCCAACCCGCTCAAAGCCTCCATTTTTCTCTGTTAACATATGATGTATCTGCATTTCTCTAATGAGTAGTGATGTTGAGCATCCTTTCATGTGTTTGTTCCAAACTGTATGTCTTCTTTGGAGAAATGTCTGTTTAGGTCTTCTGCCCATTTTTGGATTGGGTTGTTCTCTTGATATTGAGCTGCATGAGCTGCTTGTATATTTTGGAGATTAATCCTTTGTCAGTTGCTTCATTTGCAAATATTTTCTCACATTCTGAGGGTTGTCTTTTTGTCTTGTTTATGGTTTCCTTTGCTGTGCAAAAGCTTTTAAGTTTCTTTAGGTCCCGTTTGTTTATTTTTGTTTTTATTTCCATTTCTCTAGGAGGTGGGTCAAAAAGGATCTTGCTGTGATTTATGTCATAGAGCGTTCTGCCTTTGTTTTCCTCTAAGAGTTTTATGTCTGGCCTTACATTTAGGTCTTTAATCCATTTTGAGTTTATTTTTGCGTATGGTGTTAGGAAGTGTTCTTTTTTTTAAAATTAATTAATTAATTAATTTGGCTGCGTTGGGCCTTCGTTCCTGCACGCGGGCTTTCTCTAGTTGCGGCGAGCGGGGGCTGCTCATTGCGGTGGCTTCTCTTGTTGTGGAGCATGGGCTCTAGGCACGCGGGCTTCAGTAGTTGTGGCTCGCGGACTCTAGAGCGCAGGCTCAGTAGTTGTGGCTCACGGTCTTAGTTGTTCTGTGGCATGTGGGATCTTCCCGGGCCAGGGCCCGAACCCTTGTCCCCTGCACTGGCAGGTGGATTCCTAAGCACTGCACCACCAGGGAAGTCCCAGGAAGTGTTCTAATTTCATTGTTTTACATGTAGCTGTCCAGTTTTCCCAGCAGCATTTATTGAAGAGGCTGTCTTTTCTCCATTGTATATTCTTGCCTCCTTTATCAAAGGTAAGGTGACCATATGTGCGCGGGTTTATCTCTGGGCTTTCTATCCTGTTCCATTGATCTATATTTCTGTTTTTGTGCCAGCCACACCCGTCAGAATGGCCTACATCAAAAAATCTACAAACAGTAAATGCTGGAGAGGGTGTGGAGAAAAGGGAGCCCTCTTGCACTGTTGGTGGGAATGTAAATTGATACAGCCACTATGGAGAACAGTATGGAGGTTCCTTAAAAAACTAAAAATAGAACTACCATATGACCCAGCAATCCCACTACTGGGCATATACCCTGAGCAAACAATAATTCAAAAAGAGACACGTACCACAATGTTCACTGCAGCACTATTTACAATAGCCAGGACATGGAAGCAACCTGTGTCCATTGACAGATGAATGGATAAAGAAGATGTGGCACATATATACAATGGAATATTACTCAGCGATAAAAAGAAATGAAGTTGAGTTCTTTGTAGTGAGGTGGATGGACCTAGAGTCTGTCATACAGAGTGAAGTAAGTCAGAAAGAGAAAAACAAATACCGTATGCTAACACATATATATGGAATCTAAAAAAAAAAAAAATGGTTCTGATGGACCTAGGGACAGGACAGGAATAAAGACGCAGATGTAGAGAATGGACTTGAGGACATGGGGAGGGGGAAGGGTAAGCTGGGACAAAGTGAGAGAGTGGCATTGACATATATACACTACCAAATCTAAAATAGATAGCTAGTGGGAAGCAGCCGCATAGCACAGGGAGATCGGCTCGGTGCTTTGCGACCACCTAGAGGTGTGGGATAGGAAGGGTGGGAGGGAAACACAAGAGGGAGGGGATATGGGGATATATATATATGCATACGGCTGATTCACTTTGTTATACAGCAGAAACTAACACAACACTGTAAAGCAATTATACTCCAATAAAGATGTTAAAATATATATATATATAATGTAAGAGGTACTTATTTCAGAACAATAGGAGGATCCTGGCCTAGGCAGCCTGTTTGACCTTGAGTGAGTCCCTCCCCTCTGCCCAGGATGCGCACGACCAGCCGGAGCCGCGAGGGGGCGCCACGACCACAACTGCTCATCCCTGCGCCCCTCCCAGGAGCTGCCCTTGGAAGTCGGGAGCTGCACCAAGGGAGTGAACCTGACCTTCAGCGGAATGTGTGCTGCCTGCAGGGGACGGTGGGGAGCTCTCCAAGACCAGGGCTCTATTTCCTCACCCAGGAGAGGAGAAAGACGAGGGTCAGAAAGCCCCTGGACTCTGCACAGCTGAGTCACTGGTGGAACGGAAGCCCCGCCTGCCATCCTGAGCACGTACGCATGTGCAGGACCGCGCACGTGTGTATATGCTTGTGTATGGGTGTGTGTGTGAGCAGGTATGCATTTCTGTCTGCGTGTGTGTGCACGTGCATACGTGTGACTGTGTGCATTTGTGTGCCACCTGAGTATGTGCATGAATGCACGTGTGCATGCACACCCGTGGACAAACAGGCATGCACGTGACTATATGCTCGTGCATGTATATGTGTGCATTGTGTGCACGGGTCTCTGTGTGCACGTGTGCCTGTGCACGTGTGTACATGCATGTGCACACCTCTGTGTGTGCTCACTTCTGTGTGTGAGTGTGCATACACTTCTGCACAGGCTCTGTGTGTGAGGCTGTTTGTGGGTGTTCGTGTCTCTGTGCGCACACATGTGAGCTTTTCATTTTCTCCCTCGGGCAATCCAGAGGGCCCTGGAGACCCGACGTAGCGGCGGAGGTGGATGCAAAGACAGGCCCAGGGAGAGCTGCTGGCCTGGGCCTGGCCCCGCCTGACACCCACGCACTGTGGGCTCAGCAAAGCCAAGGTCGTGGGCGGGATGCTCCCAGGACCAAGCTGCCAGCAACTTTGGCCGTCTCCGTTGCTTATTTTTCAACTTCTCCCACTCGAGGGCATCTTGCTGTGTGTTCTGGGTCCAAGCCCGATCCAAGGTCCAGCTGCTGCCCCTCCTGGGGGAGCTCCGTGTTCCCTTCGCACGTGCCCACTCGGTCCAGGCCAGCCTCTGGGGGCCCCCTTCCCCAGGCTCTGGAGGACTTCTTTTTAAGGCCCCACCGTCGTGCGAACACTGTTGGTTTCTCTATCGGTTGCTTCAGCGGAAACAAAGGCAGAATTGTGACGGCTTGTGGGAAAGGGCAGCCGTTTTGCGGCACAAAGGATATATTTTTTCTTTCCCTGATCCGAGCCCTGTCACCGGGCTCATGGGCTGCCTGGGAGTTCGGAAGCGGCTTCTGGGAGAAGGCTGGGCAGGCGGTGTGGGTGGCCAGCGGGTCAGGGTGCCTGCTGTCCTCACAGTGCGTCGAGGGGCGCCTGCTCCACCCCTGGAGTCCCACCCACGGCCCACCTGCGAGTCGGGAGGCGCAGCCGACCTCTGCTTCCCCTCGGCCGACGCCAGCCACTCCAGCCCTGCTCCTCCGCACGCCTCGCCGCCTTCCCCGGCCTCCGCGCGGGCCTCAGGCGTGCGCCCTCTCGCTCCGGCTCTGCTCCGCGCACTCCCCCTCCTCCTCTCCGGTGGCCCACCCCCCCCCCGACCCTGCTCTGGCTCCGTGGACCCCACAGGGGGCAGTGCTTCCCGGCCTGCCCCCAGCCCGGCCCTCCCTCCTGAGCTGTCCCCCGGGGTGCCTCTCAGGAACCCCCAGATTGCCCCGAAGCCTGACACCCCTCCAGGGTCCCCATCTTGGCCAACAGCGCCACCCGCCGGCCAGTCTGTCCAAGCCAGGCGTCGGGACAGGGCCGCCCCGCCAAACCCATCACCAGCTCCAGCCACAGCTCCCCACCCTTGTCCCCTCCTCGCCCTGGTAGAGTGCCCCCCCCCGCCCTCCCCCCACTCCCCAAACAGCCCCAACTGCAGCCCCCTGCCCCTCGCACCCCCTCCTCTAAAAGCACCTCTGATCCTTTCACTCCGCTGCCTGAAACGTGCCCCAGCTTCCATGTCTGTGCAGGAGAAAGTCTAGGACCCCATGTGCCTCTGACCCTGCAGGGGGATCTCAGGGGCTCCGAGCGCAGGGAGGGGGAGGGAGCGGAAGGGAGGTAACGCTGACCCCGAGGAGCGCCAGGTCTGGGGCTGAGTGCACTCAAGGTCAGCTGGGCAGTCCAAAGCCAGGGGTCCCGAAAGGGGGGGAAGGGGTGGGGGAGGGGAAGGCATCATGGGGCTGCAGGAGCAGAGGCCTGGGGGCCTAGGGAGGCGGGCAGCCATGGAGGGAGCGGAGCCTGGCCTGGCAGGGGCAGGTGTGGGCCTATGGAGCTGAGGTGAGGACTGCAGGGGCTGGCTTGTCGGGGGGACCTTCTAGGCAGAGTGCAGCCAGCAAAGGCCCGGGTGGGGGTGGGCAGGGTAGGCTCCATGGAGGGCATTTAACCCCCACCTGGTCCTACAGGAGGGTACCGGTGATCCCCCTTCTGCAGGTGAGGAAACTGAGGCAGAGAGAAGTATGACTGGTGGTTCTGGGATTTGAAGCAGGTCCAGAGTCCGGGCTCCCAAGCCCTGTGCAGTCCTGCCCCTGAAGGAGAGGGGGCAGCTGGGGGCAGGGGCGCCAGGGGCCAGCCTCCCGGGCTGAGGCATGGGTGGCTCTGAGAGAGGGGTTAGGGGGCAGGGGGCGTGGGGACACAGGACAGGAGGAGGGAACTGGGGGGAGGAGCCCAGGATGGGCCGGGGCTCTGGCGAGAGCCCTGGGGTGGACGGCGGGCCCTTGGCCCTGGAAGGAGGATGGAGGGGCAGGTCCGGGCTGAAGACACCAGCAGTGTTCGGGCCCCTGAGTGGGAGGCGGGGGGCAAGAGCTGAGCCGGTCCTCGGGGCCTCCCTCTGGGAGCTCGCCCGTAGCCCTCCTTGGAGCAGTGTGGCCCCAGGGACAGGCTGGCACCCACCAGCCCTCAGAGCCCAGAGAGACCTACGATCCAGATGCCAGGCTGAGGAGGGGCTGCCGTCTGTGGGGCAGGAGGCCTTCTCCCTGGGGGCCAGATGCTCAGACACCCCAGCCTGCCAGGCAGCTGCTCCTCGGCAGCCGCAGCCCCTGGTTCCCCCCTGCTGGATGGGGGTGGAGGAGCCTGGAGCATTCTGGCCACACCTGGGTGCCCAGTGCAGCGGCTGACAGCCTGGGCCTGGGCTGCCTTCCCCAGAACGGGAGAAAACCACGGCCTCACGCTGGCCCAGTCCAGACACCGTGGCCTACTGCTGGGAGAGGGCCAGCGAGGAGTGGAGACCCAGCCTCTGGCCCCGGCTCGTCCCGACCACGGTGGGACTTTGGCCTGGCCTTCGGCCTCAGGGACGTGTCACACAGACACTGAGTGAGGCCCTCTGGCCTGGTGGCTCCAGGGGACGGTGGTGCCCACGACAATCTGTCCACATCATCCCCACCCCAATGACCCCCTGACCCTGAGTGTCCCCAGGACCCTCTGCCAGCTGCTCTCAGATAGACGGTCGCTGCCCACAGCCCATCCCAGCACAGACCAGACGCAGGAAACGTCAACTACAAGATGAAATTCCAGGTGGGGTCTGTTGGGAGATCCACAGACCAAGGGGCTGAGACCCCTCTGAGGGGAGGGGAGCCCGGGGGCTTTACACGCAGCCCCACAGATGACCTGGAGCTGGGACGCCACCCCTGAGGACGTGCAAATCTCACTGTCCAGTGGCGGCGGTTGTGGACCTCCTGGCTGCCGGGGGGTCTGGATCCTGCGGCTGCATCTGAGGCCTCGGGTGCCGGACACACACGGCCCAGGGGCTGACGGGGGCCTTCCGACTCGGCACCCCGACTCATCTGGGGCTGGGCGCCGGCATGAACCCAGCCTGTTGTGAGCCCAGAAGCCAGATGTGACTGCCCCTGACACGGGCCCCCATCCTGGGCCACCCTGGCCACCAAGGGCCGCTTCACACGTTCAACACCTGCCACGGGCCATGCCTCCTCAAGCTGGGACCTCGCCCCAAGAGCCACACTCCTCCTTCTAGAAGCCTCCGGGTCTCCGAGCCACGTCCCCCCACTTCCCCTCATGTGCCCTTCCATGAGCTTGGGGACTTCCCGCGATGCTCCACACCGAAGTCCCTAAAATAGGCCTGGGGACCCAGGGAGGGCTCAGGAGAAGCCCCCCAGCCCGTGACAGGCGTGGCTCTGGGTTACTCTTCCCCATGTGCCCCCGTGACCTCCATGGCCTGCGGGAGTCTCCATCCCGTCCCCCACAGGCGCTCATGAGGCCTTGAGCCTCACCCGAGCCTCCCTCCTCCCCGCTCCCTGCCTGGGGCTCCTCCCCTCCCACCGCGGTCCACACTGAGCACAGAGCTCCGTCTGGGAAACCCCAGGCCCCCAGTGGCTCCCCTGCTTGGGCCCACCCACCTCCCTCGGCCTGGTGGGCCTGCCCCGGGGCCTTTGCGTGGCCCTGCAGCCCCCTGCCCTGTACCCTCCCAGGGAGACACGGGGTGCGGCTGGCTGCTCCTGCGTGGGGCGGTCAGGGGTGTGGGCAGGGAGGGTGGGCTCCTCCAGAGCCAAGCCCACCTCCTCTCCCCCCGAGCACTGGTGACCCGGAGGGTGGACCCAGCAGAGGAGCCGGAGTGGGGACTCTAATCCAGAATCCACACGGCAGCCAGGTGAACTTTCACAGCACTCACCTGATCTTGTTACTCACTGGCTAAAACCATCGATGGCTCCCTGTGGCCTCCGAGGACCCAAGGGTGCCCCAGGCCTTTTGCGGCCCACCTACCCACCCACCCTCCTACCTCTTGCCTCCAGGCCCTGCTCCCTCCAGGTGCTCCCTCACCCGTGGACACCACACACTTCCCTCCCCACCCCCACCCTTTGCCTTGTCTCGACTCCTTGTCTCTGAGGACTTGGGTTAGTGGTCACGTCACCTCCTCCAGGAAGCCTTCCCGACCCCCAAGCCGGTGAGGGCACACGTCCTACAACCCTCGCTCTTGATTCACCCCAGATAGAGGAACCCTCTCCCTGCAGGGGTTGGGGGGGATCTGGAGACTCACCCCTGCAGCCGGGTGGGAGGGGGTGCAGGTGGGGAGCGCCGGCTTTGAGGCCACAGACAGCGTGACCTTCCCTATCAGGGTGTGAACTCAGGGGCTGATCCTCCCCGGGCCTCAGTTTCCTCATTTGTGAAACAGGGCACCGTCCCCCTAGCACGGGGCAGGGGGTGTGGAGGGAGAGGCTGTAGGCTGAGGCCAGCAGATGCGTCCAGCCCCAGCTCTGTCAGTCACCGCTGTGTGACCTTGGGTTGGCCTTGTCCAGCCTCTGTCTCCTGCCTGTGAACTGGGGACCACAGAAGAGCCTGAGATTAGAGCCAGGCCTGCAGGGGGCCCGGGGTCCTGTGCACCCAGGGAGGTCCAGCCGGGTGGTCGGTCAGGAGATTGGCCCAAGGAGGGCTTCCAGGAAGGGAGGGGACGAGGGGTCAGGAGACATGGTCCTTGCCTGGCTGTCCACCCTTGGGAAGGTCGCCAGCCTTCTGAGAGGACTGGCCCTCGGAGGCCCCATGGCTCGGCCGGGTCCTGCCTGTGTTCCCAGGCCCTGGGTCATGGCTGGGCCGCCCTGCTGCCCTGGGAGCCGGCCCGGACTGAAATCGGCGCTCGGCCAAGCCATGTTTCTGCATTTAGCACTGGAATTGAGTCGTATAAAGTGGAGGGGGCACCTCCTTCTCCTCTGCCTGCAGTGATGGAGGGGCCGAGGGTGCGCCTCTTCAGCTGTGGGTCACCTCAGGCAGCTGGGCACCAGCCCCTGCTCTGGCCAAGAGCCTTCCAGCTGTGACAGGCTCTGGTCAGGAATCTCGGGGCTGGCGCCAGCTTGGGGTAAAAAAATAGCCATCAGGGGTCACTGTGCCTGGGGGCAGCACTGGCCTGGACTGGGTACTTCACTCCCCGTGCCTCAGTTTCCCATCCCCTTCCCCTCACCACTGAGTGAGTTAACTGGCCCTCAAAGCCCACCTGGGCCCCAGCACCATGCCAAGCCCTGGCCTTGGCCCTGTCTAAGTCGCCCCCTCCGGTCCAGCTGATTCCAGGACAGGCCAATCCCTGCCGGGGAGGAGAGGGGTGGAGTGACGTGGTGCTGGGGGCACGAGGAGAAGAGGAGGGAACCATATATGTGGTCTGGGGCCAGGGAACCCAAGTGACTTCCCAGGGGAGGGGGCACTTGGGGCTTGTCCCCATTTGCTGGGGCATCGGTGCTTTCTTGAGCCCCAGCATCGCTCTAGGCCGTGTGACTACTCACTACAGCTGAGGCCCAGAGAGGGTGGGCAACTTGCCTGAGGACACACAGCCTGGCTGGGGTGGGCCCGTGACCTCACAGCCTCGGGGGAGGGTCATTCGAGGGGAGGGGGCAGGTGGAATGGTCTGGACACCACAGGGCTGGGCCTGGTGGTCCCAGCACGGCGGGAAGCTGTTGGGGGTGAACAGCGAACAGGGCAGGAAGGTGAAGTCTCAGCTCCTCTTGTGTCCTGTGGCTCCAGCCTGGGCCAAGGCGTCCCGCGCGCTCCGGTCACTCCCTGTCAGGCCTCCCCGAGTGCACATGGTGGGTGGGGCCTGGCCAGGAGCCCCTGTCTCTCCCTCACCCTCGAGATGGAAGGGCAGCTCCCACCCAGCCTGGTGCTGCGGCCCTACGGGGAAACCGTAGGGGGCTGGGAGGCGAGCTGCCCTCGGCTCACAGCCTTCCAGGCCCGTGGTCAGGGGGGCAGGGATGTCACAGGCGGCCACGGCGGCCATAGGTGGGCCTCCTGCAGCTTGGGGTGCCCAGCCTCCCGACACCTGTTCTGGGCCTGACCCAGGCCTGCTCTCAGGGCGCTGCCCGGAGACGGCGGCGCCGCAGATGTACGTGCTCGGGAGGAGGCGCGGCACGGTGGCTGCCGGCCCAACCTTGGGAACCGGAGGAAGAAGCCCCCAGAGGAGCTCGGGTTCCCATCCAGGGGGGACGAGCAGGAGGCGCCAGCCGGGGGTGGGGCTCTCCCAGCAGGAGGTGCAGCGAGAGGCAAGGTGGCTGGTGAAACAGGCAGGGGCCCTGTCACAGGGAAGCAGTGACCGGGCTTGGCGGCACTGAGGTGTCGAAGTTGAAGCTGAGGGTGAGGGATCCTCAGGGCGGGGCGGGGGCAGGTCCTGAGCAGGGAGGGGAGCCCTGCGCCGGGCTCTGGGCACCCCATGACCTTTCTCTCTGAACCTGTGAGACACGGACTTCCTCTTGTCCGCGGGGCTGGGTGAGGGTCCCACGTTTGACTCGGGTCCCTGCCAGGTGCGGGCTCAAAGCAGAGAGTGTGGGCGACGTCACAGCCTGAGCGCACCCGCCGGGAGTGTGGCCCATAGGAGGAGGGAGGCCAGGGCAGCAGTGGGCGCCTCGGTGGCGAGGCGTGCGGGCTGATGCCCCGGGCCTCTGCCCGGGCCTGGTTTGAGCATCAAGGTTGAATTCTGCTGCCCGCCCAAGCCCCCCTCCCCAGGCAGCGCACTCAACCATGCTGCCCCTGGGTCCCTGGGGTGGGCACTGGGGAAGGTGCCCACCTGCAGTGAACGGCTCGCCCCATCCCGGAGGGGGCTAGGGCAGTGGGGCCGGGTTAGGAATGAGAGCAGGGCCAGGGTCCAGGTCATACGGGGCAGCTCAAGTTGTGGGCAGGACAGGCCTCCAGGCCCCTTTGGGCCACAGAACTCGGCTCCCGGCCTGAAGAATGGAGCAGAGGCGAGCAGTGCCTGCCTACCTGGTGGCTGCCAGAGGCGTTGCTGGAGGTCCCACGGAGCCACAGGTGGCTGGAGTGAAGCAGGACAGCCAGCACCCATGCCCTCTCCCTGCCCTCCCAGGGGTCGCTGCCTGTGCCACCCTGGCCTGGCCTCCAGGGGCGCTGCTCCCTGGCCCCCGGTCGCTGTGCAGAGCTGAGGGCTCAGACAGGCTCAGGGCGACAGATGGGAAGTTCCAGCTGACTCAGCCCTGGGGGCCGCCTCCATCCTCCGCAGGTCAAGGTCACTGCGAGAGCCCACGTGAAGCCCATTTCTACCCGGCACTGATCTCAATGGAGCAACAGCTGGCTCCGCCCACCAAGAATCCTCTGCCTCTTCCATCCCCGCCCGCCATGCGGCTGGCTCCACCCAGGGCACCACCTGGCCGGGGAGCACGCACGGTCAGCGGTTCAGGACTGAGCATTCGTGACTCACTGCTGGAGAGGGGAGAGGGCTTTCCACGGGGTGGGGAGGCAGGGGTGGGGAAGGCGATCAAGGCCTGGCCTTCTCTACCTTTCCAAGGGGAGCCTGCTGGGGCTGGGGAAGCACGGAAAAGCAGTCAGCAGAAATGGAGCGGGGGCAGAGTCCTGAGGACGCCCTTTGAACCAGCCATGCCTGACGCTGGTCCAATTCCTGGATTTTTTTCTTCCATAAGGCGATAAGTCCCCTCTGGGCCTAAGCTAGTTTGGCTTGGGTTTCTGTTACCTGCAACCAAAGCTTCCTGATTAATTCTGAAACTGACTCTAGAAATGACCTACCCTTTTGGGCACGTGGGTCCCCGGCTCCCACAGAGTCCTTGGCCCTCCCACCCCATCAGTATACCACGCGGCACAACTCGCACAGGACTCAACAGCACACACATACGGTCAGAGTGTGAATGTGGGGGCTTCTCATTCCTTTTCGTATTCTGCAGCTGGCAAACTCCTATTCATCCTACAAAACCCAACTCAGGACTTACCTGTCCCAGGAAGCTCTCCATGAACTCTTCCACACACCACTTCTGCTGTGTGGTCCTCCCTCTTGCGCTGTGCTTCCACGGCCTTGGGCATCATTCACCTAATCCTCCCATTCCCGGTCTGTCTCCCAGCTGGAATGTATTGAACGAAGGATCGTTTTGAGGGCTGCACCACCAAGTGGATCCCTCAAGGTGACGAGCATTCC